>NC_133620.1:363856093-363968593 GCF_048593235.1 Sminthopsis crassicaudata
TATTTAACATTTTAAAAATACAAGGAATCTTGGAAGGCATTCTATTATGAAGAATTACATTAAATGTTTAATAACTGACTTTCCAAACAACGACATATCTCTTGACACATTTGTAAGTTTGATCTGAATTATTAACATTTTCTTCATCACCTCTAAAGGTATAGATGGTCAACAAAATAGTAAATAAGACCTTGAATTACCAGTTTGTGACATATAAATGCTCACCCTGAAAATTTAACAATCAGCTTTTGTGCCCCATTTGGAGGTGGCTCTAGCACATTTTTATATCACCTATTCTTTTTCCAAAGCTTTATCTCACTTACCCTCTCAGCTTTCTTTTTTGGGTAGCAGATTCATAGCTCCAAAGCACCTCCAACTTCACTACAGGCTTTGGGAAAAATCGAAGGAAGGGATTTCATGTCTGGATCCTCATCAGTTTTATATGCAAAAGAGGAACAGGGGAAATGTATGGAGGACTATTACTTTCTATTCCTTACCAACCTGCCTAGTAATCCAAATTTGCCTTTCTATGCTGATCTACAATTGTCTACTCTTCAGTTCTGATTCACTTTAATAATGATGATGATAATAATAGCTATTATTTATATAGTGTCTACTATATGCCAGGCAGTGCACTAAGTGCTTTACAAATATTATCCCATTTGGTTATCAAGACAACCCTGGAAAGCAGGTGTTATTAATATCCCCATTTCACAATTGAGGACATTGAGGCAAACAAGTCAAGTGACTTGTTCAAGATCATATAGCTATCTGGGGATGGATTTTAATTCAAGTCTTCTTGGATTTAGGCCCAGAGTTCTAACTATTGTGTCACATATTATGTTCTAGCATAACATGAATTTGGGGAACATATAATTGTTTTCTCCTTTTCTGGCCTCAACTTGTTGACAACAAAGCTTTAGACCTTAGAAACCATGGAAATGGTTTCCAAGCCATAGTGTCCAGATCTTGAACAGAAAGTCTCAGTTTCCCTGATGTGGCTTTCTTCCTTGCACACCTTCTGGCAGAATAGGAGTCTCCCTTAAAAGAAAAGTGTAGTGAGAATAATTAGGTTTCCCCCACTTCCCTCAGTCTATTTAATTGGGGAATTTCCTATGGAGTTAAACATAGGGTCACTTTTGTGTGATCTGACCCCTTACTAGAGGGCATGGGCTCTAGCTTGACTTCTTGTGCTGAGACAGAAAGAATTGACTTCACAGGGGCTGTAAGAGATATAGAGAAGAGCAGTTGGGTAGCACAGTGGACAGAGCATCTACTTTGGAGTCAGGAGTACCTGAGTTCAAATTCAGCCTCAGACATTTAACACTTATTAATCGTATTAACTTATTAACATATTAACCTGATTATCTTGCCAAAAAATAAAATGAATAAAATAATTGTTCTGCTTTCCATTCTTTGAGTCCTGCTTGGTTGGGTTCATAGTTCTTTCTATGATTCCCAGTGAGGAGTAAGGGACAGATATGAGGGGCAGAAAGAGGATTTCTGTTCTTTTCCCCTCTCCAGCATCTATGGCAGCTATGAAGCACACAGCAGTGAGAACATGTGCTTGTCTGCCTAGATGAATGCCAATCTGGTTTTAAAATCCCTTCTTGCCTCTTCTGTTTTGTATTTCTTCCTTGAGTCTTAGGCATGAACAGGGATTCTGAGAAGTGGAACATTCCCAGCTCTGATGGTCATCTCATGAGTTGAAGAGGTTGAGAGTTCCTAATGCCAGTTATTCAGTGGGAGGCATTGACTACCTATACTTCTTGGAGGAAAAGATGTTCTGCTGCCCTCAGGAAATACCCCAAAAATGTTACTGTTGAAAAAAACAAGAATATCCAGGTCAAGGTGATTATAACATGGCATGATTTTCTTTGATACTAGAATATGGGAAAATGCAAAGAAAGGTGTTTATTGCTTAGAATTTAGAGCAGGAAAAAAGAAAATGTAATTACTTAAAACATTTGATTTGGGGAAAAACCATGTAATTGGAGGAAAATAAAATGCTATTTTTATTTTTATTTTTTTAAAAGCCTTTTATGTTCAAAACATATGTATATACAGTTTTCAACATTCACCCTTGCAATATCTAGTGCTCCAAATTTTTGCCCCTCCTTTCATTCCATCTCTTACCTTAGATGGCAAGTAATTCAATATATACTAAACATGTGTAATTCCTCTAAACATATTTCCACAATTATCACACTGAACAAGAAAAACCAGTTAAAAAGGAAGAAAAAAAGAAGAAAGCAAAAAGCAAGCAAACAAAACCAAAAAAGTGAAAATACTATGTTGTGATCCACACACAGTTCTCTCTCTGGGTGCAGAGTTCTCTCTCCATTACAAGAACTGGCCTGAATTACTTCACTGTTTCCATTAAAAATAACCTTTTCCCCTCTCATTCTTCTCGATTAAGAATTCCTCTGACTTACATGAACTTATGCAAAGTGCAGTGAATAGGACCAAGAAAACATTGTACACAGCAACAGCAAGATTATACGATGATCCATTCTGATGGATATGGCTCTTTTAAACAGTGAGGTGACTCAAGCCAGATTGATAGCCCTTTTGGGCATAGTTCCACATTGCTCTCCAGAATGGTTGGATTCTTTCACAACTCCACCAACAATGGATTAGTGACCCAATTTTCCCACATCCCCTCCAACATTCATCATTATTGTTTACTATTATGTTAGCCAATCTGAGATGTGTGTAGTGGTACCTCAAAGTTATCTTCATTTGTATTTCTCTGATCAACAATGATTTAGAGCATTTTTTATATGACTAGAAATAGTTTTAATTTCTTCATCTGAAAATTGTTCATAACTTTTGATCATTTAGCAATTGGAAAATGGCTTATAATTCTTATAAATTTGAGTCAGTTCTCTATATATTTTAGAAATGAGGTTTTTATCAGAACTCTTGAGGGTAAATTTTTTTTCTCCCAGTTACTGTTTCCCTTCCAATCTTGTCTGCATTGGTTTTGTTTGTACAAAATCTTTTAAACTTAATGTAATCAAAAATATCCATAAAATATTTTTAAAAATAAAGCTTTGAGAGTTCCAACCTCTCCCCTCAAAATCCCCCCTCAAAATATCCATGCAATATCCAAGGTGGCCTGGACATCCAGGCTCTATGAGTCCTTCAGGTACCTGACTAATATGAAAGCTCTGCCTCCCACTCTTTTGGTCCTTCTTGGTATCTTTAGCCTTTCACCCTACAGCACAGAGTATATTATCTTTTGAAAGAATATAATTGGTAATGGATTATTGCTACATCTTTTAAGTATATGTCCATATATGCATATGAATTTTTGCTTTTAAGCATTTATTTTTCTGAGGGAAGAAATAAGTAGCTCTTCTACACCCAATATCTACTCAAGCCATCAGCCAAGTGACCCTGTCAGAACTGCTCTAGTTCCTGCTTGGAAAAACAAACAAACACATTTTAAAAAAAAACCCTCCCTAAAAGGCTAAACTCATCAACAAACACATTTTCTATATGTTTTGCATGACTGCACAAGTACAATCTATATCAAAATGTTTGCCTTCTCAAGGAGGTACCGGGAGGGAAAAAGGGATGAAATTTGGAACTCAAAAATTATAAAAAATGAATGTTAAAAATTATTTTTACATGTAATTGAGAAAAATAAAATAAAAGACATTCTTTAAAAACAAAAACTAAAACTAAACACATCTTTTAAAAGAGACTCCATTAATCATTTTTAGGGGAGATTCTAGATGTGAAACATATCTAAGCTTAAAAAAAAAAAAAAAAAAAAAAAAAGATTTTCCCTGGAGCATGGCAGGAGGGGTAGGGGTGGGGCAACAAGCCAGAAAGTGTCAGAAAAAAAAAGTTTAATTCTCTCTCTTTGGAGTCAGGCTCTCTCAGGACTAAACTGGTCTTGTTGAATCTAGGGTAGGAGTCTCTTATGGGCAATTGTACCCCAAGATCACACTGACAGAAAGAAAAAGGGAGATCTTATTCCCCTCTTTCTATTATCTTGATTATGTACTGCCTGAGGCTGGCCTGCGTGACTGTTTTCTCATTTGCCCACTTCAAGTTTATGGTTTTTTTTTTTAAACTCTGAAAGAAGGACATGGAGAATTTTCTGGTCCCCAAATGATTATCGCCCCAGACCTTGTGGTGAGTTAAAGGACATAGCATGTGAGTGATGACTGAATCCACTCCCTCCACCCCCAGCCTTTGTCAGCTGAAGTCTCTGCAGAATGACTTGAGGTATCCTCGAACAGCTGCAAATATACATTATAAGCATCATAATAAAGCATCAACATTCAATGCATCTAGGGTAATTATCCCAACATCACAGGTAATCATCCCCTGGTAGCATTTACATCATATCCACATTAATGTTACATGCAGTAAAAATACCACTTGACAGGCTGCTTCAAGGACTAGACTTTGAGATTACAAATAGGATATATCACATACATGTAAAGATGACATGCGTTTACTCTTCATTCTGAAGCAAATAAGCATAAAACTGCTGAAAAAAAGAAGGAAGGGAAAAAGAAAGAAAGAAAAAGGAAAGAAAGGGAAAGATAGAAAAGAGCATCCTCTTCCCAACATATGTATTGCTATTAGACCTATACAGAGTGATCTAAAAGTCTTAGTATAGTTTGAAGTTTTAAGCATGTCAAACTGCTCCAGGAACACTCTGCTGTACAACAGTAACAACATATACATAGCAGTAAGGCATAGGAAAACAAATATCAATGGTTTAAAAAATAGAAAAAATGACAAGCAATAATTATTATTTTTGATTTTGAAATTTAAAAAATTGAACTTAACAAATACCAAATAAAATGGACCTTTCTATAAAAATAATAGAACAGAAAAAGAGAATTGTGCATGAAACTAGAGATGTCTCTTATGTGCAGCTTTGGAGTCTGTGTGAGGTTAGTGCTTTTTAATACACACACCTATCCATTTATCAATCTGTCTATAGCTATCTATTTATCTGTCCATCTGTCTAAAGATATCTGTGTGTGGCTGTCTCTATCCATCTTTGGCTATGTTATCTGTCTATGTCTACCACTATCTATCTAGTCTATCTATCTATCTATCTATCTACCTATGTAACTCAATCTTATTTATCTATCTATAGACATTCATTATCCTTGGTTATCTTGTCTATCTGTGTATGGCTACCTCTATCTATCCATCCATTTATCTATCTTATCTGTTTTTCACATTGTAGATATCTGTCTATGGCTATCTATCTATCTCTATCTTATTTGTTTATCTATGACTTTCTATCTATCTATCGTTGGTTCTCTTATCCATCTGTGTATGGTTACCTCTATCCATCCATCCACTCATCCATCCATCCAATCTGTTTATCTGTCCATAGATATCTATCTATGGCTATCTGTCTGTCTATCTATCTATCTATCTATCTAATGTCTATAGATATCTACCTAAAACTATCTATGGCTATTTATATATCCATATCTGTTTATCTATCTATAGATACCTATTTATGGCTATCTATCTATGTATCTATCCATATATCTACAGTTATCTTATCGGTCTATAACTATCTTATCTATCTATATGTCCATCTTTCTATTTATGGCTATCTGGTCCCTAGTTCCTTTTCTCTTGTGTTGGAAAAAAGAGAAAAGGAAAAACAAAGCCCTTGTAACCAATACAATGCAATAGAATTTGATAAATGCCTCAACATATAACAATATATCTAAACCATACGTTATATGGATTGGTGGTGTTATCTGCTAGTTCTCTTATAACATTTGAAGTCAGTTTGTTACCTAGTCTAATTCTTTTGTGACATGCTACCTTTTTTACACCTAGATCTGAGCTGACTGATGGTAGAGGCTGATTGCCTACATCCTCAAGTCCACAAGCCTGCTTTCCCAAACATGATTTCATATATGGCCTAGTCAGGTTATTAACATTCTCAACATTCAGTGGACTGTATCTGAACATGTCTCTTGTCTTAAGTTCTCTCAGGCTATCTGAGTCTATGGCAGTCAGGATATTACCTTCTAAACTATTATCTTCCTCCAATAGTCCTTCTTTCTTTATATATTTTGTTTTTCCAAATACATGTGAAAATAGTTTTTAATATTCATCTTTGCAAAACCTTATCTTTCAAATTTTTTCTCCTCTACTCCTCCCCATAAGACAGCAAGCAATTTGACATAGGTTAAACATGTGCAATTATTCTAGACATATTTCCATATTCGTCATGCTGTATAAGAAAAAAAGCAGATTTAAAAGTGAAAAAAAAAACAAACAACAACCACAGAATGAAAAACAAATAAACAAGATGAAAATACTGTGCTTGGATCCACATTAGTCTCTACAGGTTTCTCTCTATCTCTTTACATTTGGCGGGTGATTTAGTGGACTGTCCATTACTTCTTTCCTCCTGCTTCCCAGGAAGCTAACTATACTATGCAGAGTTAAAGATAGGGGCCCACTACTCCTTGAAGCTACTTTTTAAACAGGTAGATGGTCTAGTTTCTCAATTGCTATCTGTAAGATAAGACAAGTTATGAGCAATGCCTTTTGACTTCTGTGTCTATCTGTAAAATGGAGACAGACCAGATTGTTTTGAACATATCACCCAGCTCTAAATCTATGACATTTGCTCCTACTTGGTATAATAATAATGGCAGTATATAGCACCTCCTATGTACTAGGTACTATGCTAAACACTACAAATATTTCATTTGATTCTCATAACAACTCTGGGGTTGCTATGATTCTCATAACAACCTATATGCTATTATTTATTATTCACATTTTACAGGTGAGAAAATTGAGACAAAGATTAAGTATCTTGTTCAAAGCTACATAGCTAGTAAGTGTCTGAGCCTATCAGATTTTAAACTCAGGTCTATCCTGATTCCAGTTCTGTTGCTCTATCCTTGCTTCTTAACTGATGTGGAGGAGCTATTCATTGTGTTCTACTTTTGAAAACAACTCCATGATCTAACAGAGATTGTACTTGGATGTAGGAAGACCAGAGCTTGAATCTTACCATTGACACTTATTAATTATATGACCTTGGGCAGGTCACAACTTCTCTCAGCCTCAGTTTTCTTATCCATAAATGGAAATAATAATAGCACCTCCTTCCAAGGTTGTTATGAGGATTAAATTTTTTTAAAAAAGGATTAAAAATAAGATAAATTGTATCTTTGCAATTCTTAGAGTACTATATCAGTGTGGGTTAGTGTGTATTTCTGGAACACTAAGCTTTTTTTAAGTTGCCTTTTTTAAGTTCTTGAAGGCAAATTTCAGTTTCATAGCATTGTTTGTTTCTATTATGACAGGTCATGTATAGGCTTCCTTTAATTGATTTCTCAACAGAGAAATGTACTGATTACAAATATCTTCATCTTTGCCATCTTCTGAGTCTCCAAAACATACATCAGTAAGCTTCTCTCTATATATTTCACAAAACTTTTTTAGTACTTTGGTCACCATTTCCCCCCTAAATTTTATTTAAAATAGTGCTTAGCAAATTAATAATGCAAAAGCAAACAGTCAAATATCCAGGATCATAGAATAAATAAAAGCAGTGAAACAGATATGCAAATGTAATCAACAATATATAGAAGTGTGAAGCAACACATCCAGAACCACACAGATACAGATAGAAATAACTGCACAATAAGTACCAATAATTAGCATATGAAAGGAAAATAATATCCAGGAGGTCAAGGCCATGTACAAATGAGTAGCAACTTTATCAAAAGCACTAACTCAGTATATTAATAACCAATAGCATTTGCAAACTCAATATATTTGGAAATACAGTGAGTTGTTCATGAGAAAAGAAAAATTTCACTGGGGAAAAATGAAATTAAAAGCAAAAAGGAGTTGGAAGGAAACATATCCAGTAGGAAACAAAAAATATTTTAAAATTAGAATCTGAAAGGAATATATATATATATACATATATATATATATACACACATACATATACACAGAAACATATACATATATATTTCATATAAATAGAAAAAGAGAGGTAAGTTTCAGCTCAAAATTCAAAGACATCAAAAGGGGGAAAAATTCTTAAGTGAGAATCCTTAAATTTGGTTTCTGTGTGTCAATGAAGCTGATTTTTTTCCCCCTTGAGGCAATTGGGGTTAAGTGACTTGCCCAGGATCACATAGCTAAAAGCTGACCTTTTTAAAAGAAAAAAAAAATCAAAATTATCAACAAAACAAAAATATCAACAAAATCAAAATATCGTCAAAGAAAATCCTAAGCGTGAAGATGGAGATTGTGTTTACACTTAGGGATATCCCACTTTAAACATGGAGAAACCTGCTGGTACTGGTTTGTGTGTGGTGTAACTCAAGTCTATTAGAAAGCTGGAATTTTTTTCACTAGATGGTGCTAGATTCAAACTACTAGCTCAGTGGCCTCTTCAAGGTCTCTATGATGCATACACAAAAGATCCTCTCTTTTCTCCCTTTTTTATCCTCCTCCTCTAATAATAACTTTAAATGTCTTGAAAAGTAACATGTTTACACTGACCAATTCTGAATTTTGACTGAGGGGCTGATGTAAAAATTGCTAAGAATTATTAAAATGGGGAGGAGGGGAGTAAATCTATAGTTCCAGAACCCTTTTGTCTCAAGGGGAAGGGAGGGAAAGAATATCACATTTCCCTTTCCTTATTGATTAACTTTTGGTTCAAGTGTCAATGCCAACTCCTAGTTTATCCATGTGGATTCTTGCCTATTTTAAATTTGCATTCACTCAAAACTCAAGGGAGAGGTAAGCGTGTCAATATCTCTACTTGCTTAATTATTATTACGCCAGCCCCTTGGGTAAATAATCCAGTGATTAGCACACATGGTGGGCTTCAGATATAACAATAAATACTGATTAACTTGGTAGTGTAATATGAAAGAACAGTAAGGTATTGTGGGAAGCCTTGGATTGGGACTCAGAGAATTTAGTTTTAAATTTCTGTTCTATAACTTAATTACCTTTGGGATCTGGGATTAGATATTTTTCTTGGAAACTGTCTCCTGAGGTGTCTACGTGGTACAATGGATAGAAGTCTGAACTTGGAGTGGCAGGAAGATCTGAATGCAAATCTAGCTTTTGACATTTAACTGTGTGACCCTAAGGAAAGCATTAATAACCTTTTCTGTCTCAGTTTTCTCAGTTGTAAAATAAAGGATAATAATAACACCTACTTTACAGGATTGTTGTGAAGATTAAATGAAATAGATTTTGTAAACTGCACTCAACACAGTGTCTGACACATAGTATACATCATTTCAATTATTTTTTAGTCATGGATGATTCTTCGTGATCCTATTTGAGGTTTTCTTGGCAAAGATTTTGGAGTGATTTACCTTCAGCTCATTTCACAGATGAGAAAACTGAGGCAAATATGATTAAATAATTTGTTCAGGGTCACACAATTAGTAAAGGGCTGAAGCTAGATTTGAACTCAAGAAATTATCTTCCTGACTTTAGGCCTGATGCTCTGTGTACTATAGTGTCACTTAGCCATATGCATTACATTAATGTTTACTCCATTCCAATTGTAAAATGAGGATAATGATAATATCTACATCCCAGGATTGTTGTGAGATTTAAATGAGATATTTATAAAAGGCACTTTGCACAGTGCCTGGAACATAGTAGGCACTTTAAAATGCTGATTTCCTTCCTTCCTTTCTTAAGAAAATGAGAAGTGAGACTAGATGATTTCTAAGGTCCTTTTCAATTCTTAACCCGCTAATCATATCCAACTACTTTATAGTTCCTTCCTTTCCATAAAAATGAGGGATAACTATTTGATATTATAAGTAAATTCTTTACCTTATAAAAAGGATTCACTTATTTTTTTCCCTTAAATGGGAGCTTCCCTGTCATAATTCTCAACATTATTACTAACCCCTAACCTCTTAAACTATGTACCAGAATGAACAGAAAAAACTGTAAGTATAGTTAGAAGGGCATCTAGTTGGTGCAGTGGATTTAGCACTGAGCCTGGAATCAGGAAGACTCATTTAACTGAATTTGAATCCAGCCTCAGACACTTCCTAGCTGTATGACCCTGGACAAGCCACCTAATCCTATTTATCTCAGTTCCTAGTCTTTAAAATGAGCTATGGAAGGACATGGAAAGCTACTGAGCATCTTTGTGAAGAAAACTCCAAATGGGGTCAGAAAGAATTGGACATGACTGAAATGATTGAACAACAAGAGTTAAAAGATTTGCACAATTGAAGGTCGATCAGAAATGAAGAGAATAATAGGACTAGAGCTGAACCTTGTCACATCTAAATCATTTTTTTTAATGTTAGAATTGACTTCTTACTTTTTAAAATTTATTTTGCTTATTTCTTTCTTAGTTTTTTTGGCAACATTTTGTTTTGTTTTGTTTTGACATACCTTCATTTCCAAATCTATCCCTATCCTAATGTCTCCCCATTAAACTATCATCTGAAGAAAAAGAAAATTAAAAGAGAAGGGGGTAGATAAGCAACTCAGTACAACCAACCAATTAACTGAATCTGACAGTATAGGCCAGGTTCAACACTCATAAACCCCCACCTTTCCAGGAAAGTTCTATTGCATAAAGTGAGACTGATATAGCAAAATAAACAAACCAAAGGTCATAATTCCTTTCTCAGAAAGTCATTACCAATCCCTCTGCATTTCTCCCCCTCACCACTCCTTCCCATCAAGTATTGTAATTCTTCTTTATATATTTTGTATTTGTATTTTATTTTTGTATATAACTTATGTTTCTTTATCTGTAAAATGGGAATAATAATAGTACCTTCCTCCTAGGGCTATTGTGAGGATCTAATGAAATAATGTTTATGAAGCATTTTGCAAACCTTAAAGTGCTACGTAAATACTACACTTAACTCTTTATTGATCTATGTATATTCTGTCTCACACTTAGAAAGTAAGCTATTTGAGGGTGGGTCAATATCTTTTTGTCGTTGCCTCCTCTGTCCCTGGAACTTAGTAGGAATTTAAGAAATACTTGTTGATTGGTTGAGTGATTGATTGGGAGCGTGGGTATTTGCAAGACTGATTTAACATTTCTAAACAACTTTATAATATGCCAATTGCTATTGTCATCTTTTCGGTGCTTATTTGCCAGAGCAGACCCATCCATCATGAGTGTCATTAACCTTCTACCCTTAATGACTCTTTAAGCCTCTCCTCCCTACCTTATCTTTGAACGATTACTTTTTGGCAGCTTCTTTCCACTTCCTTTGTTCCTTGCCCTTTCTATCATAACTCTTCTTATATAGGATGATCAACAAGAAATAAGACACAAAGGCCAAAAGAAAATCCATCTGGATTTCACTCATTTGTTGCTCTTAGGTTATATACTCTTGGAGGACAAGGAAATCTTTTAAATCTAATTTTTGTATTGTATCTATGAAGAGAGGGAGTTTGGCATAATAGACAGAGTCCTAGAGACTTTGGAGTGTGAGATGAAGTTTGGATCTTACACAACTAACTAATACCCTAAGTTCTAAATGTATTGTCATCTGCTTGGGAGGAGGGAATTGCCATCCTGGATTTTCCTTACTATAGAAATTACAAATTCTTATATATGGATCTGTGGTGGATATAATCAGAAATGGAGGTAGTGTTCTACCACAGTTTTCTTTTATTATGCTGATTCAGTTTCCCTAATTATCCTGACTCAGTTTCCCTAAATTGTCCTGACTGTTTCCCTGAATTGTTCTGCCTCAGTTCCTAATTGTTCTAGTCAATCCTGGAAAACCACTTTTCCCTTCTAATTATTATGATCCAGATAAGGAGAAAGATCTTCTATCTTAGACATCATCAGAATGTCGGGTGCCTCTTCCCACTCTGTAATCCCATTTTACCAGAATGCCTTCTCTCACTCTGTCAGAATCAGATAGATAGTACCATGTTCCCACTCTCAGCACTTTGACTCCACCCCTGCCTCCGTCTATCCCTGTAGCTGAGCCACATATATATGTCATTGAGAACTCACATTGGTTCTGGATTCTTGGAGACTATAGTCTCATTCAGCCCAGAGACCAAACCAAGCCCTGGATCCATTTGGTCCCAGTAAATCTCTCCCTTCAAATAAAATATTAAAAACTCTCTAATCTTTATCTTGCCCTCAGTTTCTCTGGCAATACAGTAGGTCAATTAAGCAACAGTAGTGAAACTGGTGGCAATCTAATGAAATCTGAATAATTCTAAAGATTAAGATATCGTGATACAGGGATTCTTAACCCTAGGATCTATGAAGTTGTTTTTTAGTTTATGGATTCTAAAAAATACATATTGCTTATTGTGTTTTTAATATAATAGATTTCCTTTATAATTTTATAATTTGATTTCCCTTATAATTTAATTTATCTTATTGTATGAATTGAAAGGGATCCGTAGGTTTTACTTGAGTGCCCAAAGTGTCCATGGCACAAAAAAATTTAAGAAACTCTGGATTACAGGATACCTTTCAGGATCTTGAGTCATTCCCCTGTGGGGGATATATGGGAAGCTATGGATTAGAGCTGCATAGGGGGAGGAAGCAAAACTAAGGTCTCTCTCTCTGTCTCTCCCATCTTCTCTTCTTTCCTCTCCTATTCTTCCTCCTCTTCCTTCTCTTCCTCCTCCTCCTCCTCTTTCTTCTTCTTCTTCTTCTTCTTCTTCTTCTTCTTCTTCTTCTTCTTCTTCTTCTTCTTCTTCTTCTTCTTCTTCTTCTTCTTCTTCTTCTTCTTCTTCTTCTTCTTCTTCTTCTTCTTCTTCTTCTTCTTCTTCTTCTTCTTCTTCTTCTTCTTCTTCTTCTTCCTCTTCTTCCTCTTCTTCTCTCTTTTCTTTCCTTTCTCTCTTTCTGTCTTTCTCCCTGTCTTTCTCCCTCTCCTCATCCTCTCCTCTTTCCTTTCACTTTCCATCTCCCCTGTCCTTTCAAAGTTCAAGTCTAGCTTCAGATACTTATTACTTTTTTGATCCTGGGCAAATCACTTAACCCTCATCTGCCTCAGTTTTGACTGTAAAATAGGGATGATAATAATAACATCTATTACATAGGGTTCTTGTGAGAATTAACTGAAATAATCAATTTGTAAAGCACTTAGTGCAGTTCCTGGCATTTAGTAAATGCTTAATAAATGCTTATTTCCTTTCTTCCTTCTTTCCTTCCTTTTTTTCCCCTGTTCTTTCCTCCTTCTCCTTTTTCTCCTTCAGTTTACCTTCTTTTTTCCCCTCTCTTCCCCTCTGCTTTTCTTTCCTCCCCTCTTTTCTTTCTTTCTCTTACTAACAACAAACAACAGCTGTTTATTATATCAGATACCTAGCATTGTGTTACATGCTGGAAACACTTATCTGCTACCAAGGTCCTGTTCTGGTATTTGTTGGGACATAGAGGTATTCCTGGGTTCTAGAAGGCCATGACAAGAAAGCACAGGTTCTGTTAGGTCTTACTGAACTGGAAAAAAATTCAAGTATAGGTCTAATGATATATGGTATCAATTAAGTATCAGCTTAGCTATATTCATGGGACCCTCCCCATGAAGTGGGGGGTTGATGGACTTTTATGATTCGTGGTAAGAAAGATTTCCTAGGCTAGTCATCATCTCTATCACTAAATGGAATATGCACAATATAGGGGTTCTCAACTAGGGTATATAGACCCTGTGGGCATGAGAACCTTAAAAAGAGGATGAAAATCTTATTAGCCTATTAAAATATTCCCAAAGTTAGTGTGAATGAAATCATATTATAAAATATATAAAGTCTTCTTTATGAAAGAATAACTGATCTCTTTTAAAATTGTATTTCTCCAGTGTATCTGCCTAGTAAACTTTAGAATTTAATCCCTTTCATAATGAATAGGAGGTATGGGAAATATGACTAAAAACCAAGAACCACTGGGACTCAAAAAATTTGATAATCAATGCATGAATGAAAGCATGGATCTTTAAAATTAAATTAAAATATGGCAAGACATGGTGGCACACATCTGTAATCCTTATTACTGGGAGAGGCTGGGACTGGCGGATTCCTTTAGTTATGAGTTATAGTAAGACTAATGTTGATCAGGTGTTCACAATGAGTCCCAGCATCAGTAGGATGAGCCTGTGGAAGCATGTGGCTACCTAAGGAGGGGTGAATTGGCCTAGGTCCATTATAGATCAGATCAAAGTTTCATCACTAATCAGTCATGATTGATCATTGCACTCCTAACCCAGTCTGGAGGAAACAATAGAATTATAGCATACATTCCTCTTTATGTATAGCTACAATATGGCTGAAATCCATCAATAATAAGTTACTGTCCATTGGTGGCCAACAAATTTGTAATTGGTACTTACGTTGACACTTCTGGTCTCAAACTCAATGGATTGTTTATTTAATTGCTGGATGATGTCAAAATAATTTCCCTTTGGGAAAGAAGAAGCAAAAATTTGTACAATTTATCATTATTTTACACTTGAAACATAGTTCTGTTATGTTAACAGACTCTAATAAAGATAGTAGTGATCAGCTACATGAATAATTAGTTGTAGATAAAAGTGTCCCAAAGAGCTAGTAACAAGTATAATAATGCTGACCATGTGCTATGCATCTGTGATCTCTATATGTGAGTCCATAGATAGGTTATGGTAGACTATGTTTGTTAGTCAATGTACAATGTACAATAATGACTGATCTCCAAATAAATCTTTCAAATAAATCAGTTAAATAAATCACCAGGTTGAGGGACCTCCCTTCAATATTTGCTTTCAAATCTTTTAGAGGAGACCCAAGGAAGTTCTACTTCCAAAAACATTTATTAAGTGCCTTCTGTATGTGTCAGGCATTGGAGGTTAGAAGTGGGAAAAGGAACAGAATATGCATTTCTATTTATGTGTGTGTGTGTCAATATATACACTTGTAGAGAGAGCTATATATGCACTTTCATATGTAGCAACATATACCCTTATGTATGTAGTAATATATGTTGCGATATATATCAATACACACATATTTGCAAGATATGTATTTATATACATAACAAATATGTACTCATATATGTAGCAATATATGTACTTATAAGTAGCAAATATGTATACACACAATTATATATATGTGTATATATACACACATTCACTTACATATGTAGCAATAAAGGGCCCCTTATGTGGGGAAGGAGACCACTATATGGCTCAACAAGGAACAGAATAGACATCTCTCACCTTCCTCCCTCCCCACTCTTCTCCAATAGACTTTCATTTCTATTAGAAGGAGAAGCAGCAGGTTGGGGCTAGGAGTTACTCAGCTGTCCTCAGAAAGAGGGGACACTAAGCTAGAAATCTATTTATCTGCTTCCTTAAATATTGTTCATCTAGGGGATATGATTAGGTCCTATCTAACTTCTGATTGCTTTATCATTTCTGGAGAAAAGGGAGACCATAAATGCTATATCCAAGGCTTGACCCCTTTCCTACCTAATATCATTTCCATAATAACACATGAATAAATAGCAAAGAAAACCATTTCTCCAAATCTTAGCAAAAAAGAAATCAGAGAAGGGATATATAGGAGAAGAGATACCAGACAATACAGGATAAAGGAGTTCTACTATTGGCAGTGTAGTAACTCAGTTCAACTAAGAAAGAAGGTCCTGGATCTTGCAGAGAGTCTCATGCCAGTGGGTTTTGAGACAGGGGTAATATTCAGCACTTTCTATATACTAGACACTGTGCTAAGTGCTTTGCAAATATCTTATTATCATAACAACTCTTTAAAATAGGTATTATTATCTCAATTTTATAGATGAGGAAGCTGAGGCAAACAGAGATTAAATGATTTACCAAAATCACATGGATTTTAAGTATCTAAAGCAACCTTTGAACTCAGTTTTCTTGACTTCAAATCCAGTCCTCTGTCTACTGCCCTACCTCATTAAGAATATACAAGCAAAATTGAAACAGTTCTGGATCTCAAAAGACTTTATATTTTATAAGTGTAACAATGTATGTATAGATAAGTACTAAGAATATAGGAGGTAACAAAAATATTTTCAAGGGTTTGGCATTTAGGTTGTTGGAAGAGAAAAAATGGGAGGAAAGAGTAAGAAGAAGAGGAGGAGAAAGAGGACAAGAAGAAGGAAATGGGAAGAAGAAGGAGGAGGAGGAAGAGGAGAAGGAGAAGGAAGAAGAACCAGAGGAGGAGGGAGAGGAGGAAGAGGAAGAAGAGAAGGAAGAGGAAAGAGGAGGAAGAGGTAAAAAGAAGGAGAAGGAGGATAAAAATTAAAAGGAGGATGAGGAAGAGGAGGAAAAGTATAGTCCATGTGGTCAGGAAGAGTCAGACAATTGAATAACAACCTCTGACTGAAGAGCCCAGTCTTAACCACTTACTACTGCCTCTCAGAAGAACAGAAAAAAGGAGGGAGAGAAGGAAGAGAGAAAATAAGAGTATTATTGAGACCATCAATTTAGAGCTGAAAGGTATTTTGGAGGCTATCAGGTTTAACCCTCTCATTTTATAGGATAAATAAGGAAATTTAGCTTACGAGAGTAAATTAGCCAAGGTCATACAATGTTCATAACAAGATTTGAATGCAGGTTTTTTTTTTTTCCAACTCAAAGACCAATATGATATATAATAAACCACCTAGTTAACCAGTAAAATAGTAAAAAAAAAAGTATACAGTGTACTTCAAGTTAACATTCCTCTACCACCACCATCACCATTGCAAGCCAACTTCAGGTGATAAAGGGAGCTGTTATTTGATTAGTTTATGCAGATAATGCCATGGGTCTGATATCTATATGAGCCAGGAGATTCATGACCACATCTCTTAGAGGTTACACCTCTAAGGTTGGCCATTGTCTTTAAAACATGTAGGAGAGACCTGACACAGATCAGGGTTGACTTAGTCCCTTCCCCTTCCTATAGGTGTAAAAATAATGCAGAGCATTTGACTAAATTTTAGGGAATTAGGAAACCTCTTTTTTATATGAAGGATAGGACATTATTTATGATACTTGCAAAGTCACTAAACTAAGCATCCAGAGGCTCATTGGAAGAAAAAAAATAACCCTAGAAAGTTTTCTATCTTGAGTAAAAATAATTGCAAAGAGGAGGGGAATGGCAGCAACAGAAGGAACCAGCTGGGGAGGTTTATCCCTATTTCTCCATAGGAGAAGGAATACAGGATGGGTGGAAGTAGAACACAGATTTTAGTAGCAATGTGTTATAGAAGAGAAACCTGGGCATGGATCTGGAGGTGGCTTCATCAATTAAATCTCCTGAATTTGTTGGAAGAGAGAGTGATAAACTCTCCCCAACTTCCCCACTACTACCACTACCACCATATGTCAACACCCTGGAACAAAGCTCCTTTTGCCCTATGATAGTTATGGCTTTGTTTGCAGGAAGGCTTTGTAGATTAGGATTAAGGCTTTTGGGTTTCTGGAGAGTCCAAGAGTCTTGGCTCTCAGTTTTTTCTTACTGTTTACAGCTGTGATTTTGGAGAAGGGAGCTCTCTTTCTCTCTTCACAAAATTCAAACAAAAATCCTGTAAATTGCGTCTCTGAGCAGATGGAAAATGGCTTATTTCTTTGGTTGTTGGGAAAATGCATCCAGTAGAAGCTGCCCAGATGGTGAGTGTGAATTAAAGAGGAAAACAAACCCCTTCAAAGAGCAGGGCTTGTTATTGGGGGAGGGATATGAAGGCAGGGAAAAGTAGAAGATGAGGGGAAGTTGTACTTTTTCTCTTTGAGAGGAAGGGGCCAGGTGGGTCTCTGGAGAGGGGTTTTATTAAGAATGCCATCCTTGCCCTGTTAAGACTCCAGACAATCTGTGTGGCTTAATGGGCACTTTACTTGACCTAATTAAAAAGGAGATTTCCATTTTAACTGAGAAAATGGCACTTTTAACTATTTCAGAAAGTGGAAGAGAATCAACATTATCAGGCTCATCTTTTAGAAGATTAGAAAACAAATCCACGAGGAAAGGTTTCAAAGCTAGTTTTTGTTTTCCTTGGCTTTGAAATCTACTGACTCCCCCCCTGATAATTTTATCTCTCTAAAAATACAGGAAACAATTCTATTTACTAGTTCTAGGCAATTCTACTTATGATTTTTTTTTTCAAAAGACAAGAGACACTAAACAAATCCACCTTCTTTTCTCAAATCCGCACTCCTCCTGGGCTCAGGCTTGGCGCTGCAGATCAATGAAATTCAAAAGTTTCGAAGGTGATTTTGTTTATCATATCTGGCTTTTTGATAAGTTTTTCAGATGGCCATCTAAAGAAGGGCTTACATGCTGTCTCCTGGAGATTTCCAGGAGGCTTCTGATGAGCCTGAATGTTTTTATGATGCCTAGCTGAGATACAAATATATTTCATCTCTTTACTTTAACTGAGCTTTAGTGGTTCAGTGGCACTACTTAGGGAATTAATGAAAATGCTTTCTTCTTCCCCCTCCCCCACCATGTTAAGAGTGACATTCCCATGCCACTTACAATAAAAGAGCTACTTTTTTCTCCCTTCCCCCAGCTCCCAGCCCCTTTGCTGAATAACTGCTCAAGGGCACATTGATTGTCCCTTCCCCTCCATAGTGTACATGGCTTCATCACACAGAACAACGCCAGAACAAATGAATGGATTAGAGAAAAATTTGTTAGATCCCTGACCTTCTATGAGGGAGAACCTTTTCCAAAATAACCAGGACATCTGGGGTCAATAAAGCTGGAAACCTTAAAGAGAAAAGAGTGTTTTGGTCTAAGTTCTTTCATACATAGTAAATAAAAAAGTTTCATAGCAAGCTCTGATGACGACAAGGGGAACAAATTTTTGTGTAAGAATGTCATGGAATATTATTGAGCTATAAGGAACCTCCAAGATCAATCACTTTTATGAGTTCTATGATGACTTTTATGAACTGATACAAAGTGGAACAAGCAGAAACCGAAGAACAATATATACAATGTTATCTAGCCCCATAGTTAGGCAGGATATTGTTCAACCTTCATTCTTGAAGGGAACCAATTACATTAGAAGGGTGATGTCTTGACTTGGAAAAGAATTGCATTTAAGTGAAGCAAAGTTATGCAAAGTTATCACCTTATCCTCTCCTCCATAGTCATCAGAGTTCTGTAGTAAGACATACATCAAGATGACTGGTGATGGCACCAGCCCTGAAATCTGGAGGACCTGAATTCAAATCTGACCTCAGACACACTTCCTAGTTTCATGACCCTGGGCAAGAAACTTAACCCCAGTTGCCTCAAAAAAAAAAAAGAAAGAAAGAAAAAAGAAAAAAAGAAAGAAATGAAGATGATTGGTAATAGCCCCAGATATCATCCAGGATATTTTTAAGCTTTGTTAAGGATGCAGGGCCTGAAAACTTGCAACCGTTCTTTTTCTTTCTTTCCCCTAGTGAGTTTTCCAGATTTATCTCAGGATAGTTGAGCCTTCAGTAGGGAAAATAGATCTCTCTACCTCCCACCACTTTGTAACATTTATTAGCATGTACTCTTATCCCAGAAACAATTCTATTCTTGGTTCTAATCTGAGAGTTCTCCCCAGGAAGGGGCAAAAAAGTGTGCAAGATTCCAGATGTGAATCAGGCACAGAATAGGTAGTTTTATTTTCACATAGGAAAGGGAATGCTAAAAAGTAAAGTCTCATAGAATGATTAGACCAGAATCCAGTTACTTTTTGCTACTAGTACAATCAGTTAAGAAGCTAATATTCAAACCTCATTAGCAAATTTGCCAACAGTTTCACTTTTGTAATAACTAATAATAGTTAGCATTTGGGCAACTGGATGGCACAGGAGATAGAATACTAGACCTAAAGTCAGAAAAACTTATCTTCTTGAATTCAAATCTAGCCTCAGACCTTTACTAATTGTGTGACCCTTGAGTAAGTTTGCCTCAGTTTCCTCATCTGTAAAACGAGCTGGAGAAGGAAATGGCAAATCACTATTATTTTGCCAATGAAACTCCAAATGAAGTCATGAAGAATCAGATGTGACTGAAATGATCCAGAAATTTTGCTAAGGGCTTTACAATTATGTCATTTGATCCACAGCATAATCCTGAGAGATAGATTCTACTATTATACCCATTTCACATATGACAAAATTAAGGTAAAGAAAAGTTAAATGATTTGTCCAGGATCACACAATTAGTAAGCATTTGAAGAAGGAATTGAACCAAGGCCTGCCTGACTTCAGGGTTAATGCTCCAGTGCCCAGCTATTGAGGTTTACTTATTAGCTATTTAGAATTTTTGAGGTTTGCTTATTAGCTATTTAGAATTTTTGAGGTTTGCTTACTAGCTATTTAGAATTTTTCACCTCTAGTGCTAACGGCCCAATTAACAACAAATGAGTTCTTTTTTCCATTGAATTTTTTTCTTTGTGGGTGACTCACTTTCATTTGGACAATTTGCTTCTACTATAATTATTTCCACAATGGTAGCTAGTGGCTACCCTGATGCTTGTGTACTTGGGAAAAGGAAGCCACTGGGTACATTTTGATATCTCACAAGGCCCTGTCCCAAAGGAAAGAAGACACAAATAGAAAATGGTCCCTATCTAGAGACCTCATGAGCTCATGGTTTGTGAACAGGTAAGGTGAAATATCCACTCACATCTCCAATTTTTGGAACCCCCCAGGGAGTTATTCTTACACTTTGAAGCTAGTAAGGGAATTGTGGACCAAAATTATGACTTTTGAATAACCAAAGAATTCTAAGTCCTAGAGCCAATTAAACTTTTTGATAGCCCTCAGGAAGAACCCTGAATCATCATAGCCAATGGGAAACAATCAGAGGATATTCTAGAGTGTGTGTTCTGAAATGAGAGAATGGGGAAAGGGATGGTCCCCTCTCATTATGCAAAGCTAAGGTAAAGAAAAATTAAATTTCCAAAATATATAGAGAACTGACCCTGATTTATAGGAAACCAAACCATTCTCCAATTGGTAAATGGTCAAGGGATATGAACAGACAATTCTCAGATGATGAAATTGAAACTATTTCCACTCATATGAAAGAGTGTTCCAAATCACTACTGATCAGAGAAATGCAAATTAAGACAACTCTGAGATACCACTACACACCTGTCAGATTGGCTAAGATGACAGGAACAAATAATGATGAATGTTGGAGGGGATGTGGGAAAACTGGGACACTGATACATTGTTGGTGGAGTTGTGAAAGAATCCAGCCATTCTGGAGAGCAGTTTGGAACTATGCCCAAAAAGTTATCAAACTGTGCATACCCTTTGACCCAGCATTGCTGTTATTGGGATTATATCCCAAAGAAATACTAAAGAGTGGAAAGGGACCTGTATGTGCCAAAATTTTTGTGGCAGCTCTTTTTGTTGTAGCTAGAAACTGGAAGTTGAATGGATGTCCATCAATTGGAGAATGGTTGGGTAAATTATGGTATACGAAGGTTATGGAATATTATTGCTCTGTAAGAAATGACCAGCAGGAGGAATACAGAGAGGCTTGGAGAGACTTACATCAACTGTTGCTGAGTGAAATGAGCAGAACCAGAAGATCACTGTACACTTCAACAACAATACTGTATGAGGATGTATTCTGATGGAAGTGGAAATCTTCAACATAAAGAAGATCCAACTCACTTCCAGTTGATCAATAATGGACAGAAATAACTACACCCAGAGAAGGAACACTGGGAAGTGAATGTAAATTGTTAGCACTACTGTCTATGTACCCAGGTTACTTATACCTTCGGAAGCTAATAATTAATGTGCAACAAGAAAATGGTATTTACACACATATATTGTATCTAGGTTATATTGTAACACATGTAAAATGTATGGGATTACCTGTTATCGGGGGGAGGGAGTGGAGGGAGGGAGGGGATAATTTGGAAAAATAAATAAAAAAAAATTAAATGATTTGTCCAGGGTCACATAGCTAGTGTTTGAAGTGGGCCAATCCTAGATTTGGAATACCTGCTAAGCATGCCTTAAGTTAGGGTTCCTAGAGGAGCAGAAGAGAAGAATGAACCTAGAAAGCCGAGATGAGATATGGGTCCAACAGAGATACTGCATCCAAGGGAAATAGCATAAAGAAACCATGAGAAGTTGAGGCACCTAGTTGGTGCACCAGCCCTAAAGTCAGGAGGACCTAAGTCAAATCTGACCTTAGATACAATACTTCCTAGCTGTGTGACCCTGGGCAAGTCACTTAACCTCAATTGCCTGGGGTGGAGGGGAACTATGAGAAGAAATAAGATGTCAATCCTGGACATTTGACATGACTTGACCCAACATATTTCCTAAGTTTGTGTATTTGTGCTAATCCTCACTTTTCCTATTTAAACTATGTCTGGATAGGAGAATGTACACACCAATGTACACACATGGAATGTTTTGTTACTATTGTTCTTATTATGCTGTTTTAGTAAATGCATTTGCTTTCAGTTAAAAAAATAGGGTCCTGAAAAACGAGCTATAACTACGATAATGAAGGGGGAAAACCTGCTAAAAACAGGCCAAACTATGAGTGATATTAATGACTAATTTTGGTCCTAGAGGATGGATGATGAAATATATTTCCTTTCTATCAGTCAAGAGCTAGGGGGCTACAGATGTGGTATGTTGTATATATTGTCAATGGTCAATGTCATTTGCATTTACACTTAAAAGTTTTTCCTTGTTATAGTAAAGGAGTAAATAATGGAAGTATTGTGTGCAGAAATGACTAATGTTAGAACCAAAGACACCAGTGAAATCCATTTAAAATTAATTCTTTAAGGGCAGCTAGGTAGTTCAGTAGATAGAGCACTAGTCCTAAAGTCAGGAGGACCTGAGTTCAAATGTGATCTCAGACATCTAACACTTCCTAGCTGTGTGATCTTGGACAAGTCACTTAACCTCAATTGCCTCAGGAAAAGAAAAAAAAGAAAAAAAATTCTTCGGGGGAAAAAGTTATTTAGCCCATCTAGGTCTTGCTTTTCTGTGTTAAATGGTGGTACATGAGATGAAGGCCAGTTGTGTCTTCTTTTTGTCCATGCTCTTAGATAGTGGAAGGGGTCCTGTATTTGGAATTACAGGATATGATTTCAATTCTAACTTAGCTTTTTATTATCTATATGATTTTAGGAAATCATTTAGTTTCACTGGATCTCAGTGTCTTTCTCTATAAAATAAAGGCGTCATGTTAAATGATTTCTAAGTTTCCTTCTACCTGCAAAACCTATGATTCTATAATTCTATGAATAACTAATAGCTTGCCTTTAATCTCATTAAGATAAGAGATCTGTAAGCTGAGAAAAAATTATATTCTAACCATCTGCCATTTTAGGTCTGTGTGACTCTGGCAGATGATTACACGTATTTCCCCCAAGTCCTGCTAATCAAACAATCTTATATGTCATCAAGACATGATAGAATCATATAAATCATGGACTCTTCTGGGAAGAAAACCTAATTTTAGATACCTGTTAATATTATTGCCTATGTTGCATCATGTTTTTTCCTTGCTACTTATGATTTATTTATTAATCTTGCATCATGAAAATGCAATGTTATTATGATGTATATGTGTATTACTGGGGTGCATAGAGTATTCAGGAGGATAGTAACTGATGTGAGGGCTTGCCAAACCCTTTTCACTCATTCACCTTGGATGTCTACCTGTTTCACCCAGCTTTTACCTATAGTTTCAAGAAGCTACAGTATCCTCAGTGGCCACGTTCTGGTAAACTGTCTCAGGAGACAGATTAAATTGAGTTGAGGGTAGCCAACAGGTCTGCAATCTATTGGTGAATTAGGGGGATTCCTTAATGTGATCCCAACTATATGAAGACCTTCCTTGGCAGGGTGAGTAATGAGAACAATTTGTCCCAATGTCCATGAAAATGGCTGAAGCAGATACTGTGGAGTATTTAGAACTTGGTCAGACATTGAAGATGCCAAGGCCATCTAGGGTTATCTCAGTCCATCGCTAGTAGTCCTGACTTTTGTCTTACTACTGGACTTTGATGACTCAGTAAGAGTGAGAACTATGCACAACTCTGCCTCACTTAAATGCAATTCACATGTGAGTCAATACATTGCTCTTGATGTCATTGTTTCTGTTTGAAAACGAAGAACAAACAACATGTATAATGTCCTATATATAATTTATATTTATATTGGATGTACACTAAGGGATTTTTTTTCCAGGGGAGAAATGTAATCCCAACCTAAATATTCCTTCTGACACAGATTTTGGATTATATTACTACACAATTTAAGAAAGGGGGAAGAAAATCTTGGGACTGAGAGTTAATTGTCATCTTGAAGAACAAATCTGTGAGAGACTGAGACAGTTAACTATCACTGAAGAAAGAGTCAAGGACTTAGAAAAGTAACTGTCATTTTTAAGGCACCTCTAAGGCACTATGGGAGAAGTGAATGAGTTAATTGCCTTTCAAGAAAGTCTGTAGTAAAGACATTCTGTTGGGAAAACATTCAGAGGAGAATACCGGAGGGGAACTGAGAGACTTTGTCATTCTAAGAAGTCAAATAACTGTTATATTTTATGGAGAGATGAACATCTAACTGACATTTCTTAGGAGACCTGAGTAAAATATCATTTTGAATGGAACTGAGTTAACTACATTCTGAAAAGTTGAGAATTGTTGGACTGTGACTCCATCCTTTAGAAGAAGACAACAATTAATGCTGGGTGAGAGGAATTCTAGGGAGTAATTTCCTTCTACTTCCCCAGAGCACAGAGGTGACTGTGATTTGCTTACAATTGATATGTTCTTTAAAGATTTTTCTATGGGATTGTATTTTTAATTATATATATATATATATATATATATATATATATATATATATATATACATATATATATACATACATATATATGTATACATATATATATGTGCACATATTTATATAAGGCTAATAATATCAATCTTAATCTAAGCCTATAGGCTAGACTTTGAGACTGAGAAGAGTGATATATTATGGGAAAATAGGTTTTCCAATTTTTATTACTTGGGGTTGGAGTTCAAAGTTAATTAATATATTAATGAAAATTTGCATTTCTTAAGTCACTTCAATTCATAATTATTCAATTGCTTTTTAACCTGGGGGGGGGGACATTTATAAGGAAATGAGTGTGATTAGTGAGGATTGGTATATTTATCTTTGAGAATATCTGAGAGGTATTGCTCACATCCTGCTTCATCACAGCCCACACTCATGCCCAGAAGGGCTGCTTAGCACAGGACCACATATTACCAGAGTTGGAACGGACCTTAGCAGCCATGTACAACTCTCCTACAAAGTCAGCCAGCTTTTTCTTCAAGTCCTCCAAAGAGAAAGAACCCATCACTTCTTGAACCAGTGCTTTCCATTTGGGGGCAATTCTGCTTGTTAGGGTTTTTTAAATTTATATCTAAATTTGCCTTTCATTAATTCCCTAAGTAGTGCTACTGAACCAGTAAAATGAAATACATTTGTATCATCTCAGCTAGGCATCATAAAAACATTCAGGATCATTAGAAGCCTCCTAGAAATCTCCAGGAGACAGCATGTAAGACCTTCTTTAGATGGCCATCTGAAAACTTATCAAAAAGCCAGCTACAATAAACAAAATCACCTTCAGAACTTTTGGATTTCATTGATCTACAGCATCAAGGTTGAGCCACAGAAGGAGTGTGGATTTGTTTCCAGGCAGATGGGTAACAGTTTGTTCCAGTGGTCATGAAAGAGGTTAAAGCAGGTGCTGTGGGGTATGTATTTAGAGTTTTGTCAGACATTAAAGATGTCAAGGTCATCCCCTGTATCCCAGTCTAATGCCTGGGATTTCTATAATTCACTAGATTTCAATAATATGGTGAGGTCGAGTTATGCAACTCTGCCTCATTTAAATCGAATTCATGTGGACATTGATACATTACCTGTGATATCATTGGTCTACTCTGAAAATGAAGGACAAACAAGACCTTCAGAGATAGAGAGTCTACTATGTCTCAAAGCAACTCATTTCGTTTTTAAAATGCTTTGATCAATAGGGAGTTTTCCTGACAATTTCCATCCTAAAATTTGGCCTTTTGGCAAATTTCACCCATTCCTTCATTTTTCACTTTTTGAGACCAAGCAGAAGAAATTAAATCCTTATTCTACATGAGCACCCTTCAAATATTTGAATATAGTTTTCATATTTTCTCCCAAGGCTAGTCTTTCTAGGCTATGACACAAACTCAAGACTTCTCTATCTCCATTATCTATCACTGGACACTCCTTAATTCATCAATGTCCTAAACTATGATGCTCAGAAGTGAACATAATACTCTAGCTGTGGTCTGATTATCAGCAATGGATTTCATTGATTACCATAAGCAAAACTATTCATCACTGGATGGCCAGCCTAAACAAACCTTTGTAATCACTGTTTAGTAGTAAAGGGATAGCATCAGAAGTACTAGCTTTATTGGCGCAGATTTTAATGTTGACTGTAATATCAAGGAACTGGGGAAGGAAGTTGGTTGCCATCCTCAATTTTTTCTTTCTGGGAAACTTAGTAGAAACCTAATGTTATAAGTTCTTCTATTCAGGGTTAGAAAAGATCTTAGCTATTAAAAGATCTTAGCTATTAAAATCCCCTCATTTTATAGATGAGAAAATGAATCCCATGGGGGCTAAGTGATTTGCCTAAGTTTAAATAGTTAGCAAGTAGCAGAACCCAGGTTTTTATGATATTGTGGAAAAACCACTGGATTTGTAAGGTATTTTAAGAAATGACAAAAATAAAAAAAACAGTCTGAATCTCAGTTCCACAAATTGTTACCCTATATGACCTTGGACAGATCATTTTCCAGTTTTACACCTCAGTTTTCTCACTGGGAAAAATGAAGATGTTAGAATACATGCTTACTAAGATTTCTTCTGTCTCTAAATCTTTGATATTTTGGATGGCATTAAAGAACATCAAAGATAGTAGGCAAAAAGAAAAAAAGAAAAGAAAGAGAAAGAAAGAATGTTGGAAGGGAGAGAAGAAGGGAGGAAGGAAGAAAACATGCATTTATTAAGTAACTATTATATATCAAGTGCTTCATTTGATCCTTGGGAGGTAAGTATTTTCTCCATTTTTCAGTTGCGAGAACTAAATCAGTGAGAAGTTAATTGACTAGCTTAGAGTCCCATAGTTAGTATCTAAAGGTAGATTTTAACTCAGGTATTCCTGACTTCTGGTCACCCTATCCACTGCACCACCTATTTAATGAAACACAGAGTGTTGAGCTACTATCAAGAAAGAGTATCTTACACATTATTAGAACTGATTACTGTATCAAGTGTTTTTGCTCAAATGTTTTTCTTTGTTACAAATGGGCTGATGTATCTGAGTCTGGTGTGGGGTAAGAGAGTGAGAAGGCTTCTCTTCTTCCTCTTTTCCAGAAAGGATTATAAATATAACAGACATCAACAAAATGTATTTTCAAAAAATGAAATAATTGAAATTATGGGTTTGGACTATTTGACCTCCAAGGTCCCTTTTAGTTCCAAATCCTGCTATTCTTCATGGTGGCTGCAAATGCAGTTGCACAGTTCAGTGCTTCCTCTGCCAGACTATATTATCTACTTAGATTTAAGAAACTTGATTCTCAAGGTGCTCAGGGTGCCCCGATGTATCTTGTCCTTGTGTTCAGCATTTTATAAAGTCAGCAGGATCTTAGAAAACTATAGAGAAGGTATAATGGGGAGGGGAGAGCCAGACTTTCAGTACCCCCAAAATGTTAGATCTTGAAGAAAACTTAAAGATCATCTTGCCCTATCTACCCATTTTACAAACAAGGAAGGTGACCAGCAGTAAATATTTAATAACTGGGCTCCCTTGAAAGAAAAAAAAAGCATACTCAAGGACATACTTTTAAGTTTAATCCATAATACAACGTTTTCTTCATCACTTTTAAAAATCTAGACCATCAAAAAACAGTAATTTGTAGTAATTGCCCATTTCTGGGATACAAATGTTTACACTGAAAATTTAACTATGGGCCTTTGAAAGCTGGTTGAACTGGCTCCAGCACAGCCTTGAGTGAGACCCATGGAATCAAGGTGACACCCCAAATCCTAAAACTAGAGCATGAGAGCCAGAGCCAAGATTAGAACCCAGTTTGGGGGATTCTTTCCATTATAGGTCTCTCTATATATTTTTATTACTACTATTGTTTATTGTTTAGTCATTTTTTTTGGTCATATCCAACTCTTTGTGTCCCCATTTGGGGCTTTCTTGGCCAAGACATCGGAGTCATTTGCCATTTCCTTTTAGATATGAGGAAACTGAGGCAAACAGGGTTAATGACTTGTGTAGGGTCACATTGCTATAAATGTCTGAGGCTAGATTTGAACTCAGGAAGATGAGGCTTCTTAACTCCAGGCCTGGCTCTCTATGTATTATGACGCCATCTAGCTGTCTCTAATGCTGTTTTTGTTGTTGTTCATTCTCCAAGTGGACCTAAACCATATTACTATGTTAGAGTGGATACAGTGTATCTAACTGTGGCTGATCAGGCTTGGAATTTCTGCCACAAAGAATCCCTATGAACATTTGGGGTAGATTCTGTAACTTTGTGTATCTCCTATTTCTTCTGAGCTAATTCAGCTCTGTTTTGTTCATAGAGCACAACACCTTCTCTGATAAGGGCACGCCATGCTGGGTGGTCCTGTGCCAGGGTCTCTCATATCTCAATTCTAAAGTTCTTAAGAGAGATTTTGTATTGCTTTTTCTGACCACCTTGGGAGAGCTTCTAGCTAACATTTACACAGCACCTACTATGTGCCAAACTATGCTGTTTTACAAATATCTCATTTGATCATTACAATAACCCTGGGAGGTAGATGTTATTGCTATCTTCATTTTGAAGTGGAGGAAAATGAGGGGAACAGAAGTTATGTGATTTGCCCAAGATCATTCGGCTAATAAGTATCTGTGACTGTATTTTTAATTTTTTAAATTTTTCAACAGTAATCTTCTCTCTCTGTCCGTTCTTTCCCCTCCCTAAGACAGCAAGCAATCCAATATAGATTAAATGTGTAAATTTCCCACTATTTCCATATTCATCATGCTGCACGAAAAAAAATCAATACAAAAGGGGAAAACACATGAGAAAAAAGAAAAAACCAACAAAGATGAAAATACTATGCTTTAATGGGGGAACTGAGTCTTAAAGGGTTAATAATGCATCTAGAGGAGAAGCAATTTGCAAGAGTTGTACAATTCAGATGCTATAGAAAAAGAATTACAGTTGCTCTGGCCACCACCTAGGGCTGTCATGGCTACCCCTAGCATGGACAAAAAATGCTGGGAAGATAGAGGCAGACTCAATTGGGAACAAGGCCTAGAGTAAATAGAGGTTGGAGAGATAAAGTAAAGAAGAGTCATCCAGGCTTGGCTGGTGTTGAATGACCCAATTGCACCAAGACTGCTCTTTAGAGCTACTAGGACAAAATTGGACAACAAAGCAGTATCTGATCAATGGCAACTTTCCCATTGACTCAGAATTCATGTAAATGGTGAAGTGCATCTTCCTTTTTCCCCTCTCTTATCCAAAAGTGTGGAGATCAAATCCAAAGATTTCTGTAATGACTAACTTCAGCTTGCTTTAGATGAATTGTGATTGACCATAACTATCTTGATGTGTGAATTAATTAATTTTATGGGAATTGCAAAATAGGATTGGTGCCTGCTCTTGGTAGACAGGTCAAAGTGAAGTGTCCGTAGATTTGGATATGTATTGGGAACTTGGGAATGATGTAAGAGAAAATGATATTGATTTATTAATTTTTACTACATGTTCCAAAATGGGTAATGGTAAATCCAGGACTTTTGTCCTTTGGAAAAAGCAAGTCAATTACCATTGTTATCTAGAAAGATGGGTCAATTGTCCTTCCTCCTAGGTTTTTTCTTTTCCCTTCTCTCCTCTTCCTGTCCTTTCCTCTTTCCCCTTCCCCCCACGAACAGAGAAATCTCTCTGTAGGGGTGGAATTGAGGGCAATGACTGGTGAACATTTTATGCTAATGGGAGGAGTAAGGAAATGTCCAAATCATTCAGGTAATACCCTCAATTCAAAGAGTGTAGGTCAGAAGAGAAAGAAAATGCCTTTTCCTTTTGTTTTCACTTTCAAACTAAAACAAACTGCCCAAACTAGAAGGTACCAGGCCTCCATAAGTACATACAAAATATTTAGATGGGTTTTTGGGGGGAGAGGGAGACTGGAGGAAGGGGTACAGCTATATAATTCAGAGGATAGAATGCTGAAAGAGGCTTCCAAAACCAATCCATAAATAAACAGCTTTATGCCATCAAACCTTTGCTTTGAGATCCCTACAGAGAGGAAACTCTTTTACTTCCTGCAACATCTCATTCCTTCTTGCAGGAGATCTTATCATTAGAAAGTTTTTCTTTACTTAAATTACCTCTCTGGAACTTGTAAGGAAGACTCCTACTTTTGCCTTGCATATCCTAGTAGAACAAATCAAGTCCTTTTCCAAAAGGCAGCAACATTTTCATGCCTCTCATAAAAGTTCTTTTCTACAAGGAAAATTTTTCATTCCCAGTTTGTCCAAATAGGATTCTCAAATGCCATGCTCTATAAAGTCTTCACCAGTCCTGGTTTCAGTCCTCTGGAGATTTTCCAATTGAAAAATGCCTTTCCTAAAGTATGATCTGTATCATGATGAAGAATGATATCTACCTCCAGAGAAAGAATTGATGCAGTCTAAATGCAGATCGAAGCAGACTATTTTAACTTTCATCATTTTTTGGGTATTATTTTCCTTTTGGGGGGAGGGGTTTCTTTTATAACATGATTAACATGGAAATACATCTTTATATGATTGTATATACATAACCTATGTCAAATTGCTTACATCTTAGGGAGGAGAAAAGGAAGGGAAGGAAAGTGACAATTTGGAGTTCAAAATTTTATTTTTAAAATGAATGTTGGAGCAACTAGGTGACACGATAGGGCACCAGCCCTGAAGTCAGAAGGATCTGAGTTCAAATCTAACCTCAGACACTTAACACTTCCTAGCTGTGTGATCCTGGGCAAATCACTTAACCCCAATTGCCTCACGGAAAAAAAGGAATGTTAAAAATTGTCTTTATGTGCATTTGGGGAAAATAAAATACTATCTAAAAATATTGTCTATAGATTGAAATATATTTATCTCTTTGCCTGAGGAGCAGGGGACTGATAATACAAAGGACTCTTGTATACATCATCAGATGTAATTGCTGTAACTGGTGGTTTTGCTTAGCTGTGTTTCTTAGTTATGAGGGAAAATTTAATTTTGGATGAGAGATTGGGAAAGGAGGAAGAAGGAGACTTTTACCAGAAATGCTGATAAAGTCAAAAGAAAAGACATGATACAACTTAACGACAAAAACATTGTAACTTGGGCCTATGGGAGTCACTCCTATCCATTGAGTCCAAACTTCTTTAGGTAAGAGTGAGAAATAGAAGAAAGGAGAGTTGACTCTGAATATTCTTTCCTTGTAAGTAGATGTATTGGAGAACCTAGGGAGTGAGGAAAGTGGAGGAGGGGAATTCGAATTTATGAATGTGATTTAAGTCAGATTGTGTGTGATCTAAGCCCGTTTAATTCACCATTAATAGCTTCTGAATTGTAGCCTGCCTGTCTAGAAACTCCCATATAAAAGCATAGGCAGAGAAAATCTCAGTGTAAAAGGGTCAATTGCTGCTGAAAGGTTTAGTCCAGAGAACTGAGTGCCTTTCATAACTCCCAAAGCTTACTTATAGTTTCAAGATGTCCATGTCTTAGTGGCTGCCTCGATGAGTCAAATTCAAAGAGTTTTTTCTTTGCCTTTCTTTTTTTTTTCTGTTTTCTTTTTTTTTCTGTCTCCTTTTCCACCTCCCCCAACCCCTTCCTCCTGTCAGGCCCTGCTTGAAATCAGTTAGTGGGGCCTGCCTATTTTGGGATCATCCAGGCATTGAAAGATGTCTTTCAACTCATGAAAAGAACCTTTGGAAAAATGAGAGAGGGTGGGTGGATAGAGACTCTCCCTCCATCCAGGAGAGACTGGGGTACTGCCAAGTCATCATGAATGAGGTTACCCAGCTCAGAAATAAACAACTGGAAGAGGGGCTTGGTTCCAGATGCTCTAATCCTGGGTCTTTCAGCCTGGGGAGCTCCTTTCCTCCTTAGGATATCAGAAACTTCTAGAAACCTTGAAACTCTGCTTGAGACTAAGATAATGGATAACCTTCTGTAAAGTTCAGGAAGATTAAAATGGGAAATGCTTTCTGTAACCTCCAGGGGAGAGGATGTTCAAACCTGGGATCAGTTATGTCTCAGTTTGGGGGTGGGAGTTGGCAGAGAACAGATGTGTTTTTCTTTATTTTCAAAATAAGTTTTAAAAGTCATGTCCTGTTTTAACTACCTACGGGTGTCCTTTTCAGATACTTTAAAAAAAAGTTTACTAATGCCTTTTGTTTTTACAATGCATTCATTTCTGGATTGTACTCCCACCCCAAAGAATTTAATCTCTCTTTTTAACAAAGAAAACAGTTAAGCAAAAACAATCTTTGCCAGACCAAATCTGATAACGAATGCAACATTTTGGCCCTATACTCCTCTGTTCCTGATTTTTCTCCTTGTTTTATAAGTTTTACTGTTGTTGCTATTATATCTATACTTAAGCAGAAATTGTGATCTCATCAGTTCTGTCTTTGCCCCTGCAGATCAAAAATCCACTCATAATTTTATATTCCAAAATTTAGATATTTGCCTGGTGTGGAAGGCAGTTAGGGTTAAGTAATTTGCCAGGGTCACACAGCTAGAAAATGTTAAGTAATCTGAGCTGGATTTGGATTCAGTTTCTTCTGACTCTAGGGTGAGTGCTATATCCACTGAACCATCTAGCTGCTCCTTGGTGAACATTCTTTTTTTTTATTATTAATTTAATAATTATACATTTTTTTGACAGTATATATGCATGAATAATTTTTTATAACATTATCCCTTATATTCATTTTTCCAGATTTTCCCCTCCCTCCCTCTACTCCCTCTCCTAGATGACAGGCAATCCCATACATTTTACATGTGTTACAGTATAACCTAGATATAATATATGTGTGTAAATCCAATTTTCTTGTTGCACGTTAAGTATTGGATTCCAAAGGTATAAGTAACCTGGGTAGATAGACAGTAGTGCTAATATTTTACATTCAATTCCCAGTGTTCCTTCTCTGGGTGTAGTTATTTCTGTCCATCATTGATCAGCTAGAAGTGAGTTGGATCTTCTTTATGTTGAAGATATCCACTTCCATCAGAATACATCTTCATATAGTATTGTTGTTGAAGTGTATAGTGATCTTCTGGTTCTGCTCATTTCACTCAGCATCAGTTCATGCAAGTCTCTCCAAGCCTTTCTGAATTCATCCTGCTGGTCATTTCTTACAGAACAATAATATTCCATAGCCTTCATATACTTGGTGAACATTCTTAACATAAAAGTGATGTCACAATGAGCCAAGCCTAGGATGATGTGGGTCAAGAGTTTGATTAGAACTGTAGGCTCATCAATTTGGAACTGTACTCAAAGGGCTATCAAAATATGCATATCTTTTGATCCAGCAGACTTTCCACTAGGCCTGTATCCCAAAGAGATCATAAAGGAGGGAAAAGAACCCACATATTTGTGGCAGCCCTTTTAGTAGTGGCAAGAAACTGGAAACTGAATGGATGCCATCAGTTGGAGAATGGCCAAATAAGTAATGATATATGAATGTTATGGAATATTATTGTTTTGTAAGAAATGACCAACAGGATGATTTCAGAAAGGCCTGAAGAGACTTATAGGAACTGATGCTAAGTGAAGTGAGCAGAACCAGGAGATCATTGAACAAGGCAATAGCAAGATTATACAATGATCAATTCTGACAGACATGGCTCTTTTTAACTATGAGATGATTCAGAACAGTTCCTGTAGTCTTGTGATGAAGAAAGCCATCTGCACCCAGAGAACTGAGTGTGCATCACAGCATAGTATTTTCAGTCTTTTTATTGTTGTTTGCTTGCATTTTGTTTTCTTTCTCATTTTCCTCCTTTTTGATCTGATTTTTCTTGTGCAGTATAATTGTGGAAATATGTGAAGAAGAATTGCACATGTTTAACATATATTGGATTACTTGACATCTAGGGGCAGGGAGTAGGGGAAGGGAGAGAAAAATTTGGAACACAAGGTTTTTCAAGGGTGAATGTTGAAAATTATCTATGCATATGTTTTGAAAATAAAAAGCTTTAATTAAAAAAAAAAAGAACTACAGGATCATGTGCAAGCTGAGCCTAAAAAATAGGAGAATGTAGTTAGGGGACTTTGTCAGACTAGGAATGAGTTCACAGAAATGGGAGTCTAAAAAAATAGATACAAAACTGGGACAGTAGGATCATAAATACAAAGTAAGGGCAGCTAGGTAGTGTAGTGGATAAAATACTAGCCTTAGAGTCAGGAATATCTGAGTTCAAATCTAACTTCAGAAACTTATTAGTGGACATGTCATTTAATCCTGTTTACCTCAGTTCCTTCATTTGTAAAATGAACTCGAGAAGGAAATGGCAAAATACTCCAATATTTTTGCCAAGAAAATCTCAATGGGCTCACAAAAAATCAGATATGGCTGAACAACAACAAATGTATAAAGTCCAAATCAGTTCCAAGGGGGACGGTGAAGGCCACATTACAGGCAGGCTTCAGAGGCCTATGTGAATAATTAAGTTGTTAGGAAAGCCCAACAGCAGGAGATAGAGATACAGGTAATAGAAAAACTGGAGTATCAGGGGTAGAAAGCCCAGTCATGAAGGACTGGAACATAAAGATTTCAAACTATCCATGGGTCTTCCTTCCTCTGGTCTCCACTGCCCTCAATTCATCCTTCTCATAGATATGCAAATAATTTTTTCAATCTTCCCATTCCAAATTCAGGTTCAAAACTTTCATTGACTCTGGCTTCTTGATAGTAGGATAAAATGGAGGATTTCTGGAAGATGGAAGAGTAGGTTGGTAAATTTCAAGCTCTCCAGATTTCTCCCCACAAATAAAACAAACGTGCATCTCAAGATGAACATAGACTGATAAAAAAAATCAAGAAAATTTGGAGCAGAACAGGGGTCCTCCAGGTACAATCTGAGAATATCTAAAGAAAGATTCTGGGTTGGGCATTAACTTGTGTGAAGTGCAAACATCTCCAGGCTAACTCCTCAGAAACAGCAGGGAGTGCCCCCAAGTGGGGAGCCCTGGTGCTAGCTGGGTGTTACTGGAGCTTCAGCAGGAACCACAGAAACTTTTACCTCCTGATCTGTTTGTGAAATCGGTGTTGGAGTTGGTGAAGATTGAGTGAATATCAACTGATTAGGAATTCCAGGCCCAGCTGTGCTGCTGGGAGAAGCAGCCCTGGGCAAGAAGGTGAGTATGTGTATGTGAAGTATGAGTATGTGTGGGGGGCAGGGATGCTGCTGGCTTTGAGTACTGGAGGGCAGAGCTCTTAGTTTGGGGTTCCTGGTCAGAAAGGAAAGCTTCAAAGAAACTTGAGGCACCATCCCCCATCCCCTTTAGAGGTATTTACACTAATATCACTTACTGGAAAAAAAAAAAAGTACCAGCAAAGAAGAAAGACTCCTCCCCCCCATAGAAACTTGTTATGCAAACAGGGAAGATTAGGGTTCATCTTTAGAGGAGGATACTGAAGTAAAATGACTTTCTACCCAATGAGTAAAGTAAAATGGCTCCCTGCCCAAAGAGAATTTATAAAATAACTCAAAAAAGAATTTAAAAATCAAATGAAAGGCATTGAGAAAAAAACTAAAAAAATTTTAAAATCCAAGAAAAACAAGAAAATTATGATAAATGTTAACTAGAGAAGGGGATACATAGGTTCAAAGATGAAAATAACTTCAAAAATTGGAATTGAGCAAGGGGAAGTCAGTGAAACTATGAGAGACCATGAAATAACAAAACGGATTAGAAAGAATAAAAAAAATAGAACAGAATGTGATGTATAAGAAAAACAACAGATCAAGGAAAAAAATAAGAATAATTGGACTGCCTGAAAATTGTGACCAAAAAAGAACCTTGATATAACAATACAAGAAATAATCCAAGAAAATTGTCCTGGAATGATAGAACATGAGGGGAAGGTAGAAATAGAAAAAAATCCATCAAGTACCATTTCACTGAGATCCTTTGTGGAAAATACATAGGAATATTATTGCCAAATTTTGAAACCCCCAGATCAAAGAGAAAATGTTACAAGAAACAAGGAAAAAAAATTCAAATACAATGGAGCTACAATTAGAATTGTACAGCAGCATCCACAATAAATGATCACAGGTCTTTTATCTACTACCAACAATCAAAAGAACTAAGCTCGCTACCAAAATTATCATATTCAACAAAATTATCTATAATATTGGATGAGAAAAAATGGACATTCAACAAACTTACAGATGTATGTATATCATTAAGGGTGTAATACCCCCCAAAAGAAATAAATCTGGGAGGGATGAGTGTATAGGAAGCAAAGAGTATGGCAAGAAGACAAAAGAGGAATCAATGGGTGGGGGAAGATTAAGTAATAGCAAGGCAAGTTGGGAGCAAAATTAAAGCAAAGAATCAGCAGGGATAGGAAAAATATGTGTGTGTGTATCTTTGTATGTGTATATATATATTTACATATATATATACATAAATATATTCTTTTTTAACTATAGCTTACTTGGGGGTTGGGGGAGGATGAAATAGGGAAAAAAGAATAAAGTAAAAAAAAGGGTGTGCAACAGAGAACAAAAGAGTAATTTACAAGGAAGTAAAGAAAAGATGGACATTCATGAATATAATTTGTTCTACATGTATATATATATGTATATATATATATATATATATGCATTTTCTTGAACTGGTAATTTGTTGTTCTATATTTTGAATCCTCTCTGACATTCCAATGGGCACATGACAACGTTTTCTTTTGTTTTGTATTCCTTTTGTAGTTTTCTTTTTTCTTGTTCTGTTTTTTTTAAAGAATAAAAATTAAAAATAATAGAAAAAAGTAATTTAAAAAAGATAGTAGGATGTAAGAATTACTTCATCTCACATTCAAGAATTTCCACAAATCTTCCTCCAAATCATCTTTTGATGTTTCTCTTGTTGTTAACCCTGAGAGCTAAATACTACTATTATCCCTATTTTACAGATGGGGAATCTGAGGCATACTTAAATAACTTGTCCAGGGGCGCACAACTAATCTATGTTTGTGGCTGTATTTGAATTCAGGTATTCACAACTCCAGGTTCAGCTCTCTGTTTATAACCATCATCAACCTACCTCTTCTTACTTTTTATTTCTATCTTGCAGAATCTTTCTCTTTCTTCAAGGTTAAGTCCAAGTGCTAGGTCTTCATGAAGCTTTTCTGTGTACCTCTAGCCTAAGAATAATTCTTAAATTTTTCATTGCATTTTTGTCCTTAATATAGGTTATAATACCTATCATTATGCATAGCTCATAATACAAGCTGCTTGAGGGTTTGGATAGTGTCATTTTTACATTTGTATCTTTCCACCTAGCTCAATGCCTTGCAAATCATAAGCAATTAATGTTTCTGAATTGCACTAAATAGAACAGAAGGCAAGAAGCTCAGTACCAATGACCAGATCACAAAGGTTTAGAGTAGACCAGAAGTAAGAACTGTAACAGTTTTAACATTCCTTCTGCCTTGGATCAGGCTTTCTCCTAGAGTTTGGGATAGAACTGACATTTTAACTTTAAGCAGACTCATTTGTCAAAGTTTGAATCCTGTAGGGTGTCTATTCAGATGCATGTTGAAATCTGGGCAATAGACATTCTACATGCATTGGTCATTCCTGTGTGGATAATTAGGCCAAACTCCTTTGAGTGATTACAGGCCTCTTCCAGGAGGCTTTATAATGCAGCTTATTGCAATAGAACAATGTCATCAGCAAACGGGAGCATCTGGAGAATCTTATCATCCACAGAGAATTCCTTCCTGGCCCAAATTTTTCATTGGATCTCCTTCATTAAAGTGACAAACACCTTTGGTAAATATATGAATTTCTGTTTTTAGAAGATCTTTGAGCAGTTATTTCTTTTTTGAAATCTTCTATAGAATCCTGAATCATTTGGGGGTATATGGATAAATGGGAGTGCATTTTGTTGTAAAAAAAAAAGCCTGTGATGTGATTTTTATCTTACTAAATCAAATACATTTTGGTAAGCAACAAACAATAAGCATGATGGGATGTTCTATTTTTACATTTTTCAATTATTTTTGAGATGATAAAGATGTGGTACATTATTGAAACTCATCCCCTTGTTCCTATTAAGATCTTCATTCAGGATTTTCTCACCAATGACTCATAAAGATTTTGCAGAGGTAAAAATGAACCCTAGAAAGATAACATTTTTTTTAAAATAAAGTTTTAAATTTTTATACATTTATTCATTTAGATGTGGAAGAGACTTTAGGACTTATTTGATCCAACATTCTTTTTAACAGATGAGGAAATTGAGACTCAGAGAGAAGTCTCACACACAAAGACAGACACATACACATACAGAACTAATTCAAACAGAGCTCCCCCAATTTTGTATCTTGAACTCTCTCTACAATGGATTGCCTCTTATATATATGACAATCTTGAAATTAAAATAGTAATTATAAGAGCTTACATTTATATAATACTTTGGGGATTACTATTTTCACGCCAGGATTATCTAAAACATTGAGCACTTTAGCTGTTATCTAGGGGCCCTAAGCTCCTGATTGATGAAAGTTCTCCATAACTGACCCACCTCACTTTCTACCTCTAGTTCTAAAGATATTAATCAAATCAGCACTAATATTTCTGGAAAGGATGGGACAATCAATCACCCTTTGGCTCCACTCCCCCATCTCTGTAACATTTCAGACCAAAATGCCCTTTTCTGACCACACTTCCATATCTCTATTGTATTTCCCAGTTAGAATGTAAGCTTCCTGAGGGCAGACACTGCCTTGCTTTTTAAAAATTTATATTTGTATCCTTAGTCTTTATTAAGATACCTAGCACCTAATAAGGGCTTAATTCATGCTTTTTCATTCATTGATTTACAAAGATGTAATTAAATTGTCAATTCATGTCAATATGTTATACATAGGCTGAAAAAAGGTTGATCTTGTTCTTTGTTCTTAAGCTGTCACTACCTATGTGACCGAATCTTTCTGAGCCTTAGTTTTCCATTCTTTAAAATAAATGACTTAGATTATATGAATCCCAAAGGTTCTTCTTACCTCAAAAATCCTTGTTCCTAAGATGTTTTAGGGAAAATCTGGACAAAAATTTCATAGATGAGGAGGTGCCAAGGAGTGTAATTTTCCCATAAATTCTTCATAGAACATCTCCCCAACATATCAGACATCTTTTTATTGATCATTTTTTTGCTTTTATGGAGTTCCAAAGTGCCACTTGGGAGGTCCATCTGTTATCTTTCATTCTCACTAATGAATTAATCAGATAAAAGGAATCCACATTAACTACTAGCTAATTAATGTGTTTCCTTTCCTTGGTAACATAATGCCTTAAAATGCAGATGTTGATGAAAGGCCTCTATAGACTCATGTAAAGGGTAACATTTTCCATCATCCTACTTAGTAGGTATGGAGGATATTTTGGAGTAGACACATAATAACAGCCAGCATTTATGGGGTGACAGGTTTGCAAAGTGATATTTTACATGTATATGCATATACACATATAGCACATATGCATATATCTGTACATATGTATATAACTAGATAGCTCTTTGATAGATGTGTGTATATATGTACCAAAGTGATATGTATTTATGTATATATGCATATATACACAAACATATAAATTTATATTTTATACATATACACACATTGCATGTATGTGTATATATGATATATATATATATATATATATGTATGTGTGTGTGTGTGTGTGTGTGTGTAGCTTTATATATTTATATAAGTGGGGGGAAAGAGTACCTAGGTGATATAATGGATAGAGTGCCACGCCTGGGGTCAAGAAGAATCATTTTCTTGAGTTAAAATCAAGCCTCTGACACTTATTAGCTAGTAACTTTACCTTGTTTGCCCAGTTTCCTCATCTATAAAATGAACTGGAGAAGAAAATGGTAAAACACTTCAATATCTTTATTGAGAAAATCTTAAATGGGATCATGATGAGTTGGACATGACTAAAATGACTGAACAACAACATGTAGTTAGTACTTTTTGGCCTCATGTTGATGTTCTACCCATACCTGTGGTGATTGATCCCATATTACACATTATAAACCCATATTACACATGTAAATCATCTCAATTCACACAACAACTGGGGAAGGTAGATTCTTTAGGCACTCACTTTATAGAAGATAAAGCTGAGATTGAAAGATTAAACCACTTGTTTGGGGTCATACAACTAGTTACATGGGTTTCTGAGACATGATTTAAACTGAAGACTTGGGATGGAGAATACTATCCACATCCAGAGAGAGAACTATAAGGGGCAGCTAGGTGGCGCAGTGGATAGAGCACTAGCCTTGAATTCAAGAGGACCTGAGTTCAAATCTGATCTCAGACACTTAACACTTCCTAGCTGTGTGACCCTGGGCAAGTCACTTAACCCCAGCCTAAAAAAAAAAAAAAAAAAAAAACAGAGAGAGAACTATGGAGACTGAATGTGGATTGAAGAATAGTATTTTCACCTTTGCTTGCTTTCTTGCTTGCTTTTTCTTTCTTGTGGTTTTTTTTTTTTTCATTTGGTCTGATTTTTCTTGAACCAATGACAACTATGGAAATGTATTTAAAAGATTACACATGTTTAGTCTATATTGATTACATACTGTTTTGGGGAGGGAGGAGGTAAAGGAAAGAAGGGAAAATTTGGAATACAAAGTCTTACAAAAATGAATGTTGAAAACTATCTTTACATGTATGTGGAGAAATAAATATTTTTTGAGAAATTAAGAAAAAAAATCAAGAAATAAATAAACAAGCAAACAAATAAATAAACTGAGGTCTTCCTGACTCTGCAGTTAGCTCTCTAGATACTATACTACTCAATTGCCTTTTGGGTCCTCAAATACCATTAGATAGGCAGCCACATTCTGTGCTTACGTCTATTATGTCTATCAAAGAAACTATTAAATAGCTCTATGTCTGTTTCCCCATAATTGACCAGAAAAATTCCTTAGACAATGAATCAGGGGCTTTCAGGAGTTCAGGCTGTGGCTGTGTCTTTTATTCAACTTAAAAAATAGTATACTGGAAAGAGCTCTGGATCTGGTGTGAGAGCACATGTATTAATATGTTTTGTAAACCTTAACACACTATATACATATTAGCTACTAGTATCATCAAGGATAGTAACTGAACCCATGATTTCATTCCAGGTAAGAAATTCCCTCTACTAATGCAGGGTGATACCTTCTCTGAAATTTAACATGTCAACATAATTCCTTAGTTAAGTGGCTAGACCAGGTATCACATAGCTGGTCTTGAATTCAGGTCTGCTAGGTTTCAGGCTGCCTCTTTCTATAGTCTATTTTTTTAAAAAAGGCAGTTGAAGTTAAGTGACATGCTTGAGGTCACACAGCTATTAAATATCTCAGGCTGGGTTTAAGCTCAGATCATCCTGAATTCAGGGCTAGTGCTTTATTCATTGCACCATCTTGCTGCCCCTCTAGTAGCTATCTTAATGCTGAGTTTTCAGTGTTATTGTCCTCTAAAAGAGGTATATGCTAGCAAGGTATGTACTCTTGGGCCCAAGGGAAAATGGCAGATCAGTTGTTGTAGGAATCCAACTCTGGCCAGGTTTCCTTAATTTCCTGCCTTTCTTGAATTTTGGGATAGTATTACAGTACTTAGGGCATTTTCCCCCCAAACCAGGAAGACTCTAAAAACATCCTTCAAGACCTACACAGCAATCCTTATTGGAAATAGATTATCCCAGGGCTGAGAGTAAACACTCACACAGTCAATAATGAAAAAAAAAACCCTCAGATCTTCTTTAGAGCCTAAACATAGAACTACATTCTGTTTGGAGGAAAAATGATGTAGGCAGAGCAGTCTGAGGCATTAACTTTTTATTACCATGTCCAGCAAAGTAGGATTTGGAGAGAAGTAGAGTGATATCAAACCATGTGTGGCCTGTGGGTCATATTTTAAATGCTCACATTATAAGTCAAGATGAAATGTGTCTTATAAGTACAACTCTAACTAGATTAAAAGCCCATAATTTAATTTCAACCACACAATTATAAAAACGTAGATTAGATAAACTGTAAGATTTCAACAGAGACTGAATGCTTCTGTCAGGAGGCCCCCTGGCTAAAATTATCTGGGGGCTTTCTGGGCCCTACTCCAGATTTGGCTTGTCTCTGCCACAGACATTGTATGCATTTTGTTATCCATAAATTCTAATTCCCCAGCTCTTGCTTTGTGGCTATCAAAGCTCTGTCCTTTGAGGAGCAAAGGTTTCCAAGAGCTCCTTCTGTCTAATGGGATGCTAATTCTGCCAGTGTCTCTTCTCCCTGTGGTCATAATAGATCACATTACTTTAAGGCTTCTGGAGACATCATAGTGCCTTTCCAAGAATTAAACTGGGCCTTTTTAAAGGAAGAAGATTTCTGTAAAAGGACTGTTATCCTAAATGGAGAGAATGAAGTAAGATGCTCAATTTGGACTTGAAAAGGGTCAGAGAGAACATGTTGCTGCACCTAACACCTCTTCCCCAGGTTATCTCCATACCACAACCAGATCCTCTTTCACTTTAGAAGTCCCAAGGACAGGTCTTTTCCTTTAGCTGAAATCCTTCTGTTGTTTGGTCATGATCAGGATAGGAAGCCCCTGTGTCCTTCCAATATTCTGAAAACTATTTGGTTATGAATCTGTACCTAAAACATAAATGCATTTTTAAAAGTTAACTACATTTGTTGCATGAATCTTTGTGGGTTGGGGATGGGGGAAAGATGGCCTGTTTACCAATATGTTGGCTCTTGAGACCATGGATATGACCAAAGAGCAGATTTATCTCTGGTCAAGAATCATTTGGTGATCTACCTTTGAAGCTCACCCATTCCTCACTCAGCATAATTGTTCCCTGAACATCTGGCTCCATTCCCTATTGCCAGGAGACTCCAGGGATCTTGGTTAATAGCTAGCATCAGCTATGAAACCCCATGGAAGTAAATAAAAATAAAAGAAAGTAAATAAACACAGAAATAATAGTTTAATCCCCTCCTTTCTCCCTTGTTCTCCCCTCTCCTCCTATGACATTTGCAAGTTTAACAGGCACACACTGAATTGGTCTCCTTCTTGCTCTCTCTTATAGGCAAATCCTCCTGCCTGGGTGCATTCCTGAGTAATGCATCACTAGGGGGTCTGTTGCTTGGGTGATATATTAGCATGATGCATCCCTTGGAGTTGCCCTGCACAAGTGATGCATTGGGCTCCAACAGAATGTCAGCCTCTCATAGCACCACGTCAACCAGCAAAGAACAAGCTCTGGACACTTGGTACATTTTAATTTATTATTTTGGAAACCTAACACTATTTCTTAACTTGGCAGGTTTTTCCTTCTTTTTCTTCTTCTTTTAAGAACAGCTGCATTACCACTGGAACTTGAGGGGGTGGTTGTTTTGAGACTCCAAAGCTGACAGGGAGAAAATAAAAGTCAGATTATTTCAAGAAGGAAATGATCCTTGGATAACATCTAAGAGAACTGGACAGATGACTTTCATCAGTTCTCCGGAAATCTGTAGGTGGCAGCTCTTCTGTAGGCATGAGGTTAAAGGGCCAGTGGCACCTTAGCATTTCATTTTCTGAAACATCCTCCCAAGAACAAGGAGTTTTCCTTAAGCTCTTAAAGCCACTTGTTTATGAGGCTCTGAGATCTCTTTCTTAGTTGAGTCAGGACTCATAGTGGGAGAGCTGCTGCTGCTAGTACTTACTGCAAGTCCAGCTCTTACTGCAAAGCCATCTGTCCTTTTAAGATACTGAGGCCAGAGGGCCAATGAGCCATCCAAAAATTCTTATTCTCATAAATCCTATGATTGAATTCCAAGGCAACAGCTCTATAAAATCTGTCATCATCACCACCATGATCATTTACAGAATGCTTTAATATTTACAAATCACTTTATAAATGTTTCCTTTTATTTACCTCAGTTTCTCCAACTATAAAATGGGAATAATAACAGCACCTACCTCATAGTATTGTTGTAAGAATCATATGAGATAATATTTATAAAATGCTTAGCATAGTGCCTAGCACATGATAGATGTTATTTCATTTTATTTTAATTAAAGATTTTTATTTTCAAAATATATACATGGATACCTTTTTACATACACCCTTTTTTCCCCTTCTCTCTCCTCCTCCCCATTACCCTAGCAAGCAATCCAATATAGGTTAAACGTATGCAATTCTTTTCATCATGCTGCATAAAAAAATCAGATCAAGAGGGAAAAAACACCATGGAAAAGAGAAAAAAAACCAAGCAAACAAACAACAACAAAAAAAAGTTGAAAATATGTGTTTTGATCCACATTCAGCTCCATAGTTCTCTCTGGATGTGATGGCTCTTTCTATCACAAGTCTCTTGGAATTACCCGGAATCACCTCTTTGTTGAAAAGAGCCAAGTCCATCACAGTTGATCATCATGTAATCTTGTGTCACCATGTACAATGTTCTCTTGGTTCTGTTCACTCAATTCATGTATGTCTTTCCAGGCTTTTTTTAAATCAGCCAGTTCATCATTTATTATTGAACAAAAGTATTCTAATTATATTTATATATCATAACTTATTCAATTCTCTAACTGATGGGCATCCAACTCAGTTTTCAGTACCTTGCCACTACAAAAAGGGCAGCTATGAACATTTTTGCACATGTAGGTCCTTTTTTGAAATGATTCAGACACAGTCAGGGCATTGCTGGATCAAAGGGTATGTATGTATAGCTTTATGGCCCTTTGGACATAGTTCCATATTGATCTCCAGAATGGTTGGTTCAGTTCACAACTCAACAATACATTAGTGTACTAGTTTTCCCACGTTCCTTCTAACATTTATCATTATTTTTTTCCTAACATCTTAGCCATTCTGAGAGGTATGAAGTATCTCAGAGTTATCTTATTTTGCATTTCTCTAATCAATAGTGATTTAGAGCATGTTTTCATATGATTAGCATGGCTTTAACTTCTTTCTTTGAAAATTATTTATATCCTTTGACTATTTATCAGTTGGGAAATGGCTTATATTCTTAGAATTCCCTATATATTTTAGAAATGAGGCATTTATCAGGAATACTGTATGTAAATTCTTCCCCCTCCCACCTCCCCACTCCAGCTTTCTGCTTCCCTTCTAATCTTGGCTGCATTGATTTTGTTTGTAATTTAATTTAATGTAATAAGAATTATCCATTTTGCATTTCAAAATGTTCTCTAATACTTCTTTTACCATAAATTCCTCCCTTCACAAATCTGAGGTAGACTATCCCTTGTTTTCCTAATTTGCTTACAGTATCATCCTTTATGTACAAAATATGACCTTATCTTGGTATAGGGTGTTAGATGCTGGTCAATGCCTAGTTTCTGCCACAGTTCTTATCCCAGAATCTGGGATCTTTGGGTTTATTAAGCAGTAGATTACTATAATTATTGGCTATTGTGTCTTGTGAACTTAACCTATTTCATTGCTCCACTACTCTATTTCTTAGCCAGTATGGTAGATGTTATATAAATATTTAATCTTTTCATCTTCTCTCATCTCATTTCATCCTCACAATAATCCCGGGTGCCAGATACTATTATTATCTCCATAAAACAGATGAGGAAATTGAGATTTAGAGAGGTTAAATGGTTGATCCAGGGTCACACAGTTAAGTGTCTAAGGGAGGATTCAAACTTAGAGCTTCCGAATACCAAGCCCAGTAGTTTAACCACTTTGCCACTTAGCTTACAAGAACAACATTTAGATAATATTGTTAGGTCTTACATATATTGTCTCATGTGGACTGCACATGATAAGTTTGACAAGGATCCTTATTTTATCATCTTATAGAGAAATCAAGTGACTTCCCCCTGATCACACTCAAATAAGTGTTGGAAGCAATACATTTTGTCTCTGAAAAGACTATCTTCCTGAGTTTCTGTGGCTGTAGAAATCAATCACTTAATAGTCAGCCTTCTAGTGACCGATTTCTCCACACTAAGCCGGTCCTCAGTTATCAACTGAGACATTGTCAGTGGCTGCAACTGTATTCAATGTCTTTCCAGTTGTGAATGCCTATAAAGAAGCCTTAATAGTGGGATTAGGAAATATCATCTTTGCTTTTCTAAACAAGCCAATTCTTATTTTTTTTGTCCTGTGATTAAATTCCAAAGCAGTATTTCCATAAAACCCATTTCATCATTACTATCATCATTATCATCACCACTGACATTTACCTAGTTCTTTAAGATCTTTGGAACACTTTACATGCAGCATGTCCCAAAAGTTTTTGTGCAGTTTTGAGTTTAATACCAACTACCAGCAATTCAGCAAAGTAGCTTTAGTAGCTTAAAACCACCCTAAGATTTTTGTTACATCCTGAATAATGCTTCATATTTAGCCATGTGAATGAAATAAGCTCTACTGGCATTTTGTAGATGAGGAAATTTCTTCATCTATAAATAGATGAGCTCTTCCAACAATCTTATATATCACTTCTATCTTTCCTAAGTGAAGGATTAGTAGGAAAAAGATGTGAGAGGAGAAGAAAATGGATTGGGTAGGTGATTTCCAAGGGGGCTCAGATCTATAAAGAAATTCATTAAAAATGGAAAGGAAAAAAGTTGGAGAAATTGAGAAAAATTGAAAAAGAATAATCTATAGATCTAGCTTTAATTTCTGGTTACTATAGATCTAGCTTTAATTTCTGGTTACTTCAAAAGAAAACTGAAAGGAAAGAGGGTAAAATCAAGAAGAATGAAAGAGTTCTTAATGAATTTTTCACTTGTGGACCACAACATACCTTTTATTTTATTATCTCTTAAAGTCTGTCCAAGCTCATGTTCATTGCTTCTATGATATTATCTATCCATCTCACCTGCTTTTGCCTCTGATCTTTCTCAAGATCAGGTCTTTTCTAGTAAGTCCTATCTTCTCATTATAAAGCCAGTGTATTTAAGCCTCAGATTCAATTTGTTTCTCCGATGAATAGTCAATTAATTTGTGTATTGACTTATTTATTTATTTAGTTTTGCTGAGACAATTGGGGTTAAGTGGCTTGCCTAGGGTCACAAACTAAGAAATGTTAGGTGCCATTTAACTGCCTCATTTTGATCTTCTTAAGGGACTCTCAAAAGTCTTCTCCAGCACCATAACTCAAAAACATCAATTCTATGGCACTCAGTTTTCCTGATAATCCAACTCTCATTGTCATAAATTACCACTGGAAGAAGATATCTTTGACTAAACAGACCTTTTTCAGTAACATGATATACCTTCTGTTTAGCATGCTGTCCAGATTTACTCTGGCTTTCCTTCCAAGGAGCAAATACTTCATGGCCAAGGAAATCCCATGGATAATATTAAGATAAAAAAGTAGGAACCTTCAAAGAAGGATTAAAGGAAGATTTGAAGAGGAGGAAAAAGAGAGAGTGGTTGGCAACCCCAGATAACTAGGAAAGGGTAAACAGAACACAATGATGAATAAAGCAAATGGTGGTATGGATTGGTGGGTAGGACAAATTGGTGAAACAGGAGGTTGTTACAAATCCTGGTTTTGATGGGATGTGACTGTAGAGTTATTGAGTCAATAAAGAAAGGAAGTTGTATATGATTGTCAAGAAGCTAAAATCTAATAACAGATTGTAAAAGTCTTAGGAGGTACTAAGAGGCAAGGCATAAATACCTATAAATAGTGGAATGTTTTTAAAATTAAAAATTTCAACTAATATAGAGAGTAGGGTGAACTTTATAATGACTTTCAGTGAATGGTTTGTGTTTTTGTTACATACAAATTACTGCTATCTATCTTCTAAGTATTGATTTGTCTATCTCTTGGAAGAATTAAAAAAAAAACTCTCCATACTCCAAATCATCATGGACAGTGGAGTTTGAATTTTTTTTTTAAATGAAGGAGGGCTTCTTTAGTAGGGGTTGGGAGGGAAAAGGTGTGAATTGAAGGAAAAATTTGATCCTTGTCATGAAATTAAAAGAAAAAAACAATAAGTATGCATTTAAAAGTGAAGAAACAAATTTGAGGCTCTTTCAGAAAAGGAGGGAGCTGTGTGCTCTGAGAAGGAAGTTGCTTATTCTCCAAGGAATGATATAGTGGAGGCACAGAAACTATCAAGTGAGAGATTATCTAGTAAGATTAAAAGAACAAAGAGCAGTGGTGTTGGTAATTCCCTGCTCAGGAGCGTTTGTCAACCTGATAACAACAGCAGAATGTTTGTGGTCTTCCTGGACATGTATCCAAGACATAACAGCAAACCTCGTAAGACTATCAAAACAGATGGCTACTACCCACTTCTAGTGATTGATGTGGGCACTGATGATAAGGCTAGAAGTAACCCAGGAAATATGGCCAAAGATGATGAAATTTTAGGCATGAAATTGAAGACCTCAGGGGCAGAATGAGTGTTTTCCTCATCAATCCCCTTTGAAGGCAAAGGAAGCAGAAGAGAAAATTTGATTTGTGACATGATCAGCTGGCTAAGAGCCTGGACTATTGCAATAGCCAGCTAGATGGTTGGTTTGCCTGCCACAGGTCACTCCTCACTCTAGTACCTTCTACATTCAGCTGGCAATAATCTTCCTAAAGCACAGGTCTGGCCTTGTCATCCCCCTACTCAATAAACCCAGTAATTCAATAAATTCAATAAAATAGCTGCTATCACCTCCTAGGATGAAATATGAAATCCTCTGTTTAGAAGTTAAAGCCTTTCACAACTCCTTGCCTCTCTCCATCCCATACTCCTTCTGAGTTTTCTTACACTTTCCAACACCCACATATTCTGTCATCTAGGGATGCTGGCCTTCTTGCTGTTTCTCAAACAAGACAATTTATCTCTTAGCTCCAGGAATTTTTACTTGCACTCCCTCAGGAATGAAATGCTCTTTCTCCTCATCCCTGCCTCATGGCTTCTCTGGCTTCCTTCAAGCCCCAGCTAAGTTTCCTCTTTCTATAGAAAGCCATTCCTGAGCCTCCTTAATTCTTGTGCTTGCCTTCTAAAGATTATTTTCAATTTATTCTATATGTAGCTTTTTTTTGCACATAAATGTTTGCATATTGACTTCCCCATTGCACTGTAAGCTCCTTGAGAACAGAGATTGTCTTTTGCCTTTCTTTATATCTTTAGAGCTGACAGATACTAGGCACTTAATTTTTTTTATTAATTAAGAAGATGTTGTCTGAAAATGGCATTTGTACTTTTGGACCATAGCCTAACTTTATAGGGATGACAGTCTCCTGCCCAGGAATGAAGTACACTGAGCAGAGTCTAGTAAGAATGTATTTACAAGTAATCTTGCTATTTAAACAGATAAAAATGATGAAAGAAGTCTTGTTAAAAATGTGTGCTCCACATATATTGTATCTAGGTTATATTGTAACACATGTAAAATATATGGGATTGCCTGTCATTAAGGGGAGGGAGTAGAAGGAGGGAGGGGATAATTTGGAAAAATGAATACAAGGGATAAGGTTATAAAAAAATTACTCATGCATATATAATGTCAAAAAATTATAAATAAAATTTTAAAAAATGTGTTCTCCTTGAGAACAGCATATGATTTTTGCTTTTCTTTTTATTGCTGATGCCTGGCACATAGTAAATAATTAATAAATATATGCTTACTGATTAATTGAATGATCTTTCACTTCCTCCATGATGCTGGATAAATAGGGAGTTATTGTAATAGCTTAGAGAGAGGAACCTGACCTAACAGCAACCTGTGAGAAATAATTCATTTGGGTCCCTACTCTATGCTAATCCTTATTGATCAATTTGATAGAATCATATCAATGATATTATTAAGCCTCAAAGCTGTGAGCTGCAAATTCTAAATTCACTTGCTTAATTATAGGAAATTAACTAGAGGTCCTCCATCCTTTAATAAAGTGCTATTGGCTCAGAGCTCTGTTTTAGTTTCTTTTATTGTAGGTGGGATGATTTTAATCCTCACAATAGTGACTATAATTCTGGACTTGGAATAAAAAAGGCCTGAGTGTGAATACTGCTTATTACTTATTAGCTGCTCCCTGGGCAAGCCATTGTACTCTCTCAGCCTCAGTTTCCTCATCTGTAAAATGAGCATAATAATAACACTTATCTAAGAAGGTTGTGATAATCAACGGAAGTCCCATGTAAACAGATTTGTAAATCTTAGAGTGCTACATAAATGCTAGATTTTATTTTATTACTGTTATTAGTAACTGTAATAGGGAACTCCCAATTGAGAAAATTCTCTCTATCAGAGTAAGTTAGCATTTCCTCTGAAATCTTGAGTCTTCAAACATAGCTTACAGAACTGAGAGGTTAAGTAATAGTAAATAGTAAATGGTAAAAACCAAAATAAACACCTCTGAAATGAAAAAGCCTAGATGCAGCACTGGCACTTCTTTGAAGGGAGATCTTACTGAAGAAGCCATTTTCTCCATTTCTCTGACAAAAGCAATGGGCCTCCAAACTCAAATTCACTAGCCATTCATTCTAGCTAGCCAGCTCCAGAATCTAAAAATCTCTAGTTTTCTGGGCTTAGAATTTCCTGCAACGGTCATCTCTGCTTTAGTTAACTCCCTCTTCCTTCTTGGACTCTCTCTCCTCAATCAGCCATGCCTCCTTTCTTGAAGCTACCGTAGCTGGAATCTTTTCAACTAGACACTCCCATGCCCAATACCTACTTGGGAATTGTTACCTATCTACCTGTAATGGGCTGCTAGGTGGTGCGTGGCTAGAGCAATGGTCCTGGAATCAATATATGAGTTCAAATGTGACCTCACACATCGACTAGCCATATGACCCTGGTCCTCTAACAGTTGTCAGTGTCACTCTCTTCATCTATAAAATGGGGATAATAATAATTATTATTTCATAGGGTTAGGAGGTAGCTAGGTGGCTCAGTAAATAGAGTGATAGGTCTGAAATCAGGAAGACCTAAGTTTCAGTCCACCCTCAGACACTTACTAGCTGCATGACTCTGGGAAAGTAATTTAATCACTGTTTGCCTTGATCTGCTGCAGAAGGAAAGGGCAAACCACTTCAGTATCTTTGCCAAGAAAAATCCATAGATATTATAAGAGAGAAGAAGAAGAAGAGAGAGAAAGAGACACAGAGAGAAAGAAAGAGAGTGGGAAAGAGTGAAACACACAGGAAAAGAGACAGAGAAAAAAAGATAGAAAAACAGAGTGAAAGATAGAGAGACTAGGAAAGATAGACAGACAGATAGGAAGGATAGACAGAGAGACTAGGGAAAAGAGAGACAGACAAGAAAAACAAAGAGAAAGAAAGAGACAGTGACAGAGAGACAAAGAAAAACAGAGACACAGACAGCAAAGAGGGAGGGAGAAAGAGAGGAAAAGAGACAGAGACAGACATATAGGCACAGAGATACAGAGACACACAAAGAGAGACAGAGAGGGAGGGAGAGACAGAGAGAGACAGAGAGACCAAAAAAGAGGGAAAGACAGAGAGAGAAGGAGACAGGAAAGAGAGACAGAGAGAAAGAAAGAAACAGAGACAAGAGAGACAAAGAAAAACAGAGAGACAGACAGGAAGGAGAGAGAGAGAGAGTGACAGAGAAAAAAGAGATACTGAGAAAGACACACACAGACATAAAGACAGACAAGGATAATCTTTCAGTGAAGATAAACAGCAACTGAAAACAGTTTTAACAGTATTAGTGTTAATCCAAGGGCAGCATATAAAATGTGGTTTCCCCTTCCAAGATTATAGGGAGAAGTGAACTCAGGGTGGGGAAAAGCTGGTTTTCTTGGCAATTTGCCCATGTTTTTGAAGTGCTGGAAAAAGCATATGATTTGGGGGAAAGTAGAGGACTTACCTTTCCTTAATTCTTTCTTCTTTGCCTCCTGAGAGGTCACTCTTAGATCCCATTCTCTGCTATAAGGTGTTTCTTTTTTTTTTTTTTAATTTACTCAATTAGTTTTACTTCTAATAAATACATTCAGTCTATCTAGACATGTGTATTTCCTTTAGTCCTTTTGTTTATGGTATGGGTGTATGTTTGGACAGGTCTAATAATTTTAGTCTCCAAGATGGACAGCAATTGGGAAGTTTTATTTCTTAGTTTTGGGCTGGGAACTCCAATCCCTGTTCAATCTCCTTGCTTTAGAGAACCTCTTCCTAACTGGGGACATATATTGTATACCATTTATCTGATATTTTAACTAATTATAAACTCCCACAAGCCAAAATTTTAAAAGGAATTCCAGCAGTCAGCATGGTTCTGGCACAGAGGAGGTGCTTGATAGATGTTTATTGATTTAAGGATTGATCTTATGACTAGAGTTTGACTTTTATGGTGGACCTACTGACAAACTTCTTGGGATATTTTGGGAGGTGAAATACTAGGAATTGTTGTGATTTAACCTTCTAAACATTGTTATATAGTGACTCCTAGTGTTTCACTCAGTATAATTTTTATTTTAGCTCCTAATATCTATTATTTGATTTCTTTTAGGCCTGGGGTAGAGTGGAAAGTACTTTAAAGTAGGAATTAAAAAGGATTTTAATCTTGGTTGTGTTGGTGATTCCCATATGATCTTTCACTTGTCACCATTCCTTCTATTTTTCACCCTTTCCTCCATACTTGACTTCTTCACACATTGATAAATTTTTGATAGCAAATTTGTCTTCATAATCCAGTTTTGCTGGGTAATGTTCACATGATTGCATTTTCTGAGTATATGACTCCTAGAGAGAGGGAGGGATAGAAATGAGGCAAAAATATTCCCAATAAGAAGAAAAAAGTCAGTTTGGGATTAAATACTTACCAATGAAAGAATTTATCCTGTCTGGCCTTGCTTTACTCTTTTGCAAAATGAGGGTTGGCCTAGATACCTAGATACCAACTCCACATTCTATGGTTTTCAAAGTAACAGCAGGGCAATGGAATTCCACATCTTGTTTCTTCTGAGGAATTCTTTGTAAGTCCTTTGCATGTTTTATTACTCTACCTCAGATCCCTGAAAAAGGGGTCTACTACTACTGTCTACATTTTACAGATAGAGAAACCGAGGCACAGAAACTTCGTACTTTGCCCAAGGTTACAAAATGGCAAAGCTGAGACTGTAACCCTCCATCTGTTAGGTCAGCCTCAGGCAGCAGATACTAAGAAAGTCTCAGTGTGTAAATTAAAAAAAAAATCCCAAACCATCTCTCCCATTGCCTTCTTTGACTCTCTATGTCTGCCTATATGAAAATGGATTGGATTATACCGACCCGGGCCACAGTCACCTGTTATTCAGTCTCTCATTGGAAGCTTCGAGGCCAACCCAATATAACCCACGAGAAAGTGTTTCCATTACTTACATGAAGGATACATTACTGACATATTGATCTCTCCTCTTTGCATTAGTGTGTGCAGGATTTCTGTTGGGAACTCTCATCAGCATAAACAGACCCCATCATCCTGGCTTAATAGACTATTTTAACCTTAAATGGGGAATTCAAACTTGAAAGGCAAGTAACACCCTCTCCATCATGATATTATACAGAGGCAATTTTCCAATCTCTTTGCTTTTGTGGATGGGCTGTGTCTAGCTTATTACTGTCGAATCAGAGAAATGGGAGAGACCATGGGAGAAACATTTGCTGGAATAATAAGATTTTTGTTACCTTTCTGAGTTAGAAGCCAATAGTGACAGCTATTATTTATATTTTAAGGTTTACAAAGTATATTACATATAATATCTCCTGTGATACTTATAGTAACCCTGTAAGGCAAGTGCTATTATTGTCATTTTTTTTACTGATAGGGAAACTGAGTCAGAGAGAGGTTAAATGTTTTGCTCTGATAAAAACACTGTTAAGTTTTTGAGGGAGGATTTGAATCAAAGTTTTCCTTATTCTAAGCCCAACCCTCTAACCACAGTGGTGTCTATTGTTCAGTTGTCTCAATCATGTTTAACTCTTTGTGAGACCCATTGGGAGTTTTCTTGGCAAAGATACTAGAATGGCTGGCCATTTCCTTCTGTAGCTCATTTTACAGACGAGGGAACTGAGGCAAGCAGAGTTAAATGATTCACTAAAAGTGATATAGAGTCTTAGATTTGAACTCAGCTCCTCCTGACACCAGGACCAGCACTCTGTCACCTAGCTGCCCATACCTACCTTTTAATTATATATAATAACCATATAAATATATAATATAATAACTATAACATGTCCTTTTGACTGAGACAACAACAGTCAGAAGCAGATCATCAAAGCCTGTGCTGTTTCTTCCTTGTCAAAGAATTCTGGATTTGGAATGAAGAGACCTGAATTCAAATCCTAACTTTGTCAAGTCATTTACTGTCTTAGGGCCTTAGATTCCTTATCTGCAGAATGAAGACTTTGAACTAGATATTTTTAAAAATTCCTTACAGTTCTAAATCCATCAACTTACATCCCACTCTGGAATTCTGGGAGTCACTATCTGGCCATAGCATTACTTCACTTCCTCCTTTGCTTACCTAGAAAAGAGAAGGATGGATAGTGGTTGTTGAAAGGCATATAGGTGTTCTAAAAGATAAAGACATCTTTTAAAACCATTGTACCAATTTCTCTCACCTATGGTAACAACAAATTTGAGGACATTTCGCTATTAAAAAAGAGCAGAATTCAGACTTTTTTTTTTTTACTTCTGTAAATGATGGTTACTTTTTAGTAGCAGATTTATTTAAATAATTCAGTTTTGCATAGAATACCATTCACTTAAGTGGTCACTGAGCACATCCCCAAAGCTGGGGACTGGGAAGAGAGAAGATGGTGAGAACTGAGGAATAGAGAGAACCCAGAAGTTGGCTATGTGGCAAGAGATGTTAGTTTGCTATTAATAACATGCACTCCAAAGTTACTTTATTTCTTAAGGCCTCAGTTTCCTTCCTTGTGAAAGAAAGGAGTTGGAATGGATGATCTCCAATATCTCTTCCAGTCCTACTGTCATATGATTCCCAACTTCACAAAATAGACCATATTGTCCCATAGTTATTTCTAACAATATATAACAACCTGCCTCAGATGCCAGTCTATTCATAATGATGCTCACGAGCCCTACCCAGTGAATCACTTTCCTTTTAAATTAGTCAGGATTCAAAGCATGACCTCATGTTGCTGTGAGTACAAGAAGAATTTACTTAAAATAGAAAGCATTGTGATACTGATGTGGTAGTGACCACCAGGACTACCTGGGCCTTGAAAGTGGTACAATGCAGATTTCAAGATATCTTGTAGAGGTGCAGCCCTTTGGTATGATAAGGTATAGGAATGCTGTGTCTCTACCTTTAGATTTTTTTTTGTCTTAGTTTACATTTTGTGATGTCTAAACTAACCACTCCCCAACTCCATCTCTAAGATCAGTGACATGATTTTTTTTCTCATTTTTTTCCTATAAAAATACCTGATTGTTCCCTGCTTTTTCTGCTAACTCCCTTGTGGAACTTAGTTCATTGTCAACAGCATCATCATAATAAAAAATTTGCTTCTTGATTTGGAGATGGTTTAAGCCTACACATTCTTTTGAGATAGCCACAATACTACTCCAGAACCCCAATATTTTATGAAGCCCCAAAGGAAGCCAAATCCTCTTATGCTCCACAGGGAACAAGGGTTATGAATCCTTGCCTACTTCTCAGAGCATTTTCTTTAAAAGGCACTGTGAATGTAAGACTCATTCATCAGGTGGACTGGGAAGGTTTTGGGTCTTGATGTCCAGGTTGCCATTGTTGGTCCTTTCACGGGTTTTTGGACAAATCAAGAATTGGTCACTAGTACTTCTGTTGAAGATGAGGTGAGCTCTCCTTGAGGTTTGAAATCATTGGACTGCAGTGAACATCTTATCAGATCTGGGGACAAAACACACACCCAGATAGTCAGATGAAAAGTATTCGTTAATTCTGTGCCAGGATCTGTGCTAAATGATGAAGGTAAAAATAAAATTAAGCAAGACAATCCCTACCTTCAAAAGAGCTGGTATTCTAGGAGGAGGGAGATATCACACAAAGGGCAGCTAGAAAGGAATAAGATGGACTCTTAAGATGATATCTTATCTTTTATGGGGAAACTAGTCTACACAAATATAGTATACAAACTAGTCTACACATTATGGATTAGATATTACTTCTGCCATTCTCCTCCTTGGTTACAAGTTCCTAAAAGTCTTCCAGGTGACTTTTTACCACTTAAATGACCTTAGGGCAATTATTGACAATTATGACCTCAAGGATATGAGGATACAAGGTAGAAGCAGAACTGGAGAAAGAACTTAGAAACAAGTAAAACAAAAACAAAAAGGGAAAGGTAGAATTAGGAGATGAGAAGGAGAAGGATTCTAGAAAGAATCCATTGAGGTAAAGCATAACTTCCTAAAGAGGTGATCTTGGGGAGGATCCCAAGGTAGCAATGAGGCAATTAAGGAGGAGGAATCAAAAAAGTAAAAAAAGTTTTTTATCTCAAGGAGCTACTATTTCCACTGACATCCTCATAAATTCAAGAGAGTAGAAGCACCTGGGTCCCTCAATCAAAGTTGATTAGAAGCAAGAGGAGGAAGAACTGATTACCAATAAGGAGGAGGGCTGAATGACCAGAATACCTCAGAGTTGCCTGATGCATCCCTTTCCTCATCAATTTGGGGATAATTTAGGGGTTAGTGATGACCTGGCCTACAGGTATCAGCAGTAGGTTGAATAGCAGTTTTTACAATATGAGGCAGTGGTATGAGTAGAAACTTGGGAAATAGAGAAGCAGTAGAGCATATGTTAAGATTACAAGGTGAGAACTCAGGTTGTCTGGGCTCAGAATTCACACCTTTAGTTCCAGCCTTTAGGGGGAGTTTACACTTTGAACTTCTGAAAAGGAGTTACACAACCTTTAAAAGGAACAAGTTCATTGGTTGAAGTATTTTCTCACAAGCCCTGTTGAGTTCTCACTACAATCTCTGCTAGGATAAAAGAGGAGGGCAGGAGGGCAAGGGGTTAGTCTAATCTGGAATTGAGTTCAGAAGGCAGTCCCCAAGGACAATTTAGAGATGACCGGACCTTTACAATTCCGAACCTTTACATTTTGGCGCCCAACGTGGGGCAAGGACTTTTGCTTATCCTGACGAGGATTTATTCTGAGCCCTTCAGAGGAGCTAGCCCGGACCTTCACAATTTGGTGCCCAACTTTGCCCTATCACTGGCCAAAGATTAAGGCAGACACCTACATGTCTGGGGTAGGAGTAACTCCTTTAAGATGGATATTTTGAAGGTGAAACAGGAGTTTTTACTTTTGTGGTTGAAAAAATCCCCATCAATCTGTGGGGAAGAGACATTTTATACCAGATAGGATTACAAATAAGCACTTTGGCTTTTTAGGCAGGGCTGCTGTTGAAGGCCTACATGCACTTTCACTATTCAGTGGAAGACTGATTCACCAGTGTAGGTAGAGCAGTGGCCCTTAAGAAGTGATAAAATTCAGGCCTTATTAGACATAGTGAATGAACAACTTGACCAAGGACACTTGAAGCCTTCTCTAAGTCCTTGGAATTCCCCAGTATTTGTGGTGAAAAAGAAATCTGGAAAATGGAGGATGTTAACTGATCTAAGAAGAGTAAATGAACAGGTGGAAACTATGGGAACTCTTCAGCCTGGACTTCCATCTCCTACTCAGTTGCCAAGAGAATGGCCTCTATGGGTTATAGACATTAAGGATTGTTTCTATTCTATCTCTCTAGATAAGGAGGATATGAAAAGATTTGCTTTTTCAGTGACTAGTATTAATTTGGCTGAGCCTTATAAAAGATATGAATGGACAGTTTTGCCACAGGGAATGAAAAACAGCCTTACTATGTGCCAAATGTATGTTGCTGCTGCTCTCGCTCCAGTAAGAAAAGCATTTCCAAAAGTAATATTGTTACATTATATGAATGATATTTTGGGATGTGCACCTGAGGAACAAATGTTAGAAGCATGTCTACAAAAGACCATGGAAACACTAAAGTACTTCAAACTTCATATAGCTACAGAAAACATTGAAATACATGCTCCATTTCAATATCTAGGATATGAAGTATATCCTAAGACACAGTACAAAAGCTTTCTTTAAGAACAGAGAAATTGAACACCTTAAATGATTTCCAAAAATTAATAGGAGATATCCAATGTATGCGTCCAGTGTTAGGCTTAACTACCAATCAACTGCAACCTCTATATGACATTTTAAGGGGAGACAGTGCTTTAAATTCACCACGCCAGCTTACAAAAGAAGCACAAGAGGCTTTGAGAGAAGTTGAACTGGCTTTATCCAATGTGGTTGAAAGAGTCACTCAAAAACCCTTGGAAATATCAGTTTTTGCTACAAAAGAGGCACCCACAGCAGTACTTCATCAAGGAGACAGTGTGGTTGAATGGGTGAATCTCCTAGCACAACCAGAAAAAAGCCTTACTCCTTACCCAGTGTTTGTGGCTAGAATTTTATTAAAGGCTATTAAGAGAGTAGTACAATTATCTGGGATAAGTCCTGAAAAAATATACACATTCTATACTAATGCACAAATTAATGTATGCTGTGAGACCATCCCAGAATGGCAAATTTTATTGGCCACAGCTCCAAATTTTGCACATGGGTCTCCATTAAAGATATCCTGGCTACTACATAATTGGCAATGGATTTTTGAAGAAAAGGTTTCTAAGGTTCCTCTTAAAGGACCAACAATCTTTACAGATGCCTCCAAAGTAAATATTTGTGCTGTATACTCTCATGATTTAACCATAAAGAGAGTAGTCAGGACTCCTTTTCAGTCCACTCAGCAGAATGAATTATTTGCTATCATGCTAGCTCTTACTTATTACCAAGGAAACATAAATATAATTACTGATTCAGCCTATTCAGTAGGTGTAGTACAAAGAATTGCCATAGCCCAAATAAAATTTGCAGCCCCTAATATTTATCAGCTCTTTAAGGAACTTCAAGAACAAGTGAGAAAGCATCCAGGCAAGATTTATATTTTGCATGTCCACTCACATAGTGGACTTCCAGGTCCTATTTTTGATAGAAATTCAAAGGCAGATAGCCTTTTAACTATGTTAGCCAGTACTCCTTTATTTCAGGAAGCACAAGAATTTCATTCTAAATATCATCAAGCTGCTCAAGCTTTACATTTATAATTTGGAATAACAAGAGAGGAAGCTAGGAGCATAGTAAAAAGCTGTACAGCTTGCCTTCCTTTCCACGCTCCTACACTTCCTCCAGGGAAGAATCCTCATGGTTTGAGACCCAATGAAATCTGGCAAATGGATTATAAATCTTTTGGTCATCTGTCTTTTATCCACGTGATGGTAGATACCTTTTCAGGATTCACTTTTGCAGTGCCAACAGCAAAAGAGACAGCCCGAGTGGTCACTGAATTCCTTATCCAAGCATTTGCAATTATGGGTGTGTCACAAGAAATAAAAACAGATAATGGACCTGCATATTCTTCTAAACATTTTGCACACTTTTGTGCGCAGTATAAGATTTTACACATCACTGGCATACCTTTTAATCCACAAGGTCAGGCAATAATAGAGAGAAGAAACAGAGACATTAAGACAATCTTCCAAAAATAAAAGAAAGGGGGAGCCACAGGTAGCCCTAGGGAACTTCTAAATTTAGTTCTCTATACCATTAATTTTCTAATTTTTGACAAATATGCTCTGGCTCTGGCAGACAGGTTTTATAACCCACCAGAAAGACAGTGTCCAGTGTGAGCAGCTCCACTGTCCTTAGATAATCTCCAGGTGATGTGGAGAGACCCAGAAAGTGGTGAATGGAAGGGTCCAGATAGGTTAACTGCTTGGGGGAGAGGGTTTGCTTGTATTTCTTCAGATGGAGAAGGAATCAGATGGGTGCCAATGAGTCGTATTCGCCTTATCCATCAGAGAGAGAGAAAAAAGAGAAAAACCTCAAAACAAAGGAGAAAATCTAAGAAACATCTGACACTGAAAGAGCATGGCTGATAAGAAGACTGTTAAAGAACTTTAAAACCAGCTGGAATCATTGGATTTACTAACACAAGATGAGACTAATGGACAATGGACTTATGGACATTTATAAATTCTCAATTTATGATTATTTGATCATGTTATTTGTTACATTCTTCTAGCATGTATTATGTTACTATGTTACTATGTGTTTATGTAATTTATGTAATTATATGTAATACCTCCCAAATTGATGGATTTATGTTTCAAGGCCATGACCACCCTATGTTCTAAATCAAAAGAAAGGGGTAATTGTTAGGATTACAAGGTGAGAACTCAGGTTGTCTGGGCAATTCTCTAGCTCAGAATTCACACCTTTAGTTCCAGCCTTTAGGGGGAGTTTACACTTTGAACTTCTGAAAAGGAGTTTACACAACCTTTAAAAGGAACAAGTTCATTGGTTGAAGTATTTTCTCACAAGCCCTGTTGAGTTCTCACTACAATCTCTGCTAAGATAAAAGAGGAGGGCAGGAGGGCAAGGGATTAGTCTAATCTGGGATTGAGTTCAGAAGGCAGTCCCCAAGGACAATTTAGAGATGACTGGACCTTTACAATTCCGGACTTTTACATTTTGGTGCCCAATGTGGGGCAAGGACTTTTGCTTATCCTGACAAGGACTTATTCTGAGCCCTTCAGAGGAGCTATCCCAGACCTTCGCAGGCATATGCCATGATGGAGTGGCTACAGCTAGATATAAGTAGAAGAAACAAACAGTGGTATGGGCCTCATTAAGGGAAACACCAGCATGTATAGTGATAGGTCTATTATAGACTTTTGGTTTTTAAAATCCAGAATGGTACAATACTGCCAATACAGCCCCCAGGGATTAACTACATAAATGTTCTTTATTTCAAGGACCTAAAGGTAGAATTGTTGGGAGGTACTTTGCTTTCTAATGACAAGACAGACACAAAACTATCTCTGTAAAACTACCCAGCCCTCATTTGACAAAGTCTTTTCTGAAGGGTTTCCCAGGGACAGGAATATCCTGGCTAATGGGTTAGGAAATGTTAAGTGGATTGTGGTATAGAGTGTCTGTATTGTCTTTGGTCTTAGAACAAGTTGCATAAAAATAAGTAAAACTTTAGGATTCCTTACTGTAGAGGATTCTAAAGAATGATAAAAATTGGTGGTTATGCTAAAGAATCATCATCTGCTCTGTGTTCTTAATGTTTTTGGTGCCATTTCTGCTCATTATTCCTGATTTACAGCAGGTAAACCCACTGTGAACTAGAAAAATCTGGTATTACCTACTATGAAGAACAGACTGTTAAGATTTGGAAATTGCTTCTAAGAAATGAGCTTGGCAAAACTTAAGATTTCTAGTCTTTGTTTTCCTCCATATTCAGTTACTCCTTTAGGGGCCATTACATTGCTATTTTTCTTTTTTCTACCTTTCTCTTTTTGTTTTTGTTTTACTTGTACTAAGTTCTTTCTCCAGTGCTGCCTGGATTCTTGCCATCCCTGAGGTCATAATTGCCAATAATTGCCCTACCATTTAAATGGTAAAAGCTCAACTAGGATCTTGTAACCAAGGAGTGGGATGGCAGAAACAACATCTAAGCCATAATGTGTAGGCTAGTTTCTCCCTAAAAGAGAAAAACCATTTTAAGACTTAATTTATCCAGGAGACTAAGGATTAAATTGTTGATATTATTTCCCATCAACTAAGTATAAAAGTGCAGCACATAAGGAGTTAGGGGCTCCTCAAACTTAATACATCACGATGAGTAAGTGAGTCACCATGACAAATATGGAAGAAGCAGAGGCATATTACATTGATTCTAGGCTATATCTTTGCAAAATATTCTTTATGCTATTGCTAGGTAAATCTTTTCTTGTTCAATGTTAGGTGGTCAGCAAGGGTCTCATTTTTTTTTCCATTCATAAACTTTAACCAAACCAATCTAATATTAGGCCTGTCCCAGAATGATCCTTATATCTTTACCCATTGCCTTTTCTGTTTTTCAGTATCTTTCTGTCTCTTTCTTTTTCTCTCTGGGTCTCTGTCTCTGTGTCTGTCATTTTCAACATATCCCTATCTACTAACTCTACCCCTTCTGCCTTCAAACATGGATTCCTCCTTCATTCTTAAGAGCCTTCACTTCACACTGCTAATCTCCCCAAGGTATCATGCTAAATTTCTCCTTTTCACTGCACTCTGCTGCTTGCTGCTTTCATTTCATCATCATGAACTCATAATAGAGTCATAACTAAGGTGGAGAGACAGAAACTTTGCCAGAGGCATTGAAATGTATATGGTGCAAAAACTGAACTAATTTTAAATTGGTTATATTTCTACTTGACGGCATTTTATTTCTGCAGTAATATAGAAACGAGTCAAGTAATTAGTTAAATTAAGAAACTACCAGATAATGTGCCTTCTACCCTTCAATAAAGAGTACCTGATAGAGCCTTCACCTTCCTTCCTTTAAGAACTGTTATAAATTAATCTTGACCAAAAGCAAAAGCAAAATTTCCCCAGGATCTTCCTTTGGTACCTCCATACTTTCCTCCTCTTTCTTAGTCTCACTTTGTAGCTGTAGTTGGTGCAGCCTCTATGCTCTGAGTCAATGGGCCTCAAGCCCACCTGTTTTTGTAGGGCCAACAAACTAAGAATAGTTTTTACATTTTATAATAAAGTTTTATTGTATTTAAAAATGAAAATCTGTTCCTGTCTCAAAGGCTGCACAAAAACAATCAGTGGACCTGATTTGGCCCTCAAGCCGTGGTTTGCTGACTCTGGTTCAGAATATTGGCAGCCTTCCCAGGTTTACAATATCAGTGCCATCCTTAACTTCTCACTCTCTCTTAAGCACTCAGTTGTCCAAGCCATTCCTTTCTACCTCCATGATAGCTTTCCTATTAATCTTCCTTATCCCCCTTACAAGACCATAAGGTCCACAAAGGTTTGGGCTCTGTCTTGTTTAAACTTTGTGTTTCCCCTGGCTAACTAGAACAGTTATATACATGCAATTGATACTTCATAATTTTTGTTGAACAAACAAATGGCTAAGCAGATATCTGGTCCTTTAATTAAATCCTTCATCACCCGGTCTTTTACTTTGGCTTTGTCTAGGTGGACCTTAGCTGTCCTCACAGGGCATAAAGGGTTAAGAACTCAGGGACTAAAAAAAATCTCTACCACAGGGAAACAAGAAAAATAATCACCACATCCTGATGCACTTGAAGGACAGATTGCTTATGATGGGATTGCAATTTGGTCTCTAAGTGGGAGACATGATTGCAGTCATCATCAATATTACTGCCAGCTAAATCTACAAGGGACACGATCAGATAATTGAGGCCCCAAATTTAGTTTTTATGCAAACCCCAAGATTAATAGGAATGGTTTCAGGGAATTAACTGTTTCTAGGTGTTCTGAGGCACATGTTCCTTGGGTGTCAATCACCATAACTGGAAAGGAATCAGCTGTGCCTTAGATCAGAACAATCAGGTAAATAGGGGGTAATGATCTATTGTTGGGGCTGGCTAGCTCAGATGCTAAGAGACTAATATCAGAGTGATAATGAGATCAAGATCATGAGATCCCTAAATGGGTCAGTGAGCTCTGATTTGATTTCTGTCAATTAAGTCTGTTCTATAGTTAAAGATAACACCAGGGTCATTGAGGTGGTGTAGTGGATAGAGCACCAACCCTGAAGTCAGGAGGACCTGTGTTCAAATTTGACCTCAGACACTTAACACTTCCTAACTGTGTGACCTTGGGCAAGTCATTTTCCCCCAATTGCCTCAGCCCCCCCCTCCAAAAAAAAAAATAGCTAGCAGCTAGCATTTATATAGCTCTTTAAGATTTGGAAAGCACTTTAAAAATATTATCTCATTTAATCTTCACAACAACTTTGGTAGATAAAAAATATTAATTATTTCTGTTTTGTATTTGGGTAAACCAATGCAGAAAAAAACTCAATGGACTTGACCAGGGTCACACAAGTGTTTAAGGCCATGTTTGAACTCAGGTTTTCCTGACTTTAGGCCCAGAGCTCTCTCTACTGGCCACTTAAGCAACCTGTCATGTATCTCTTCTGTCTCTAACTTTGAACAAGGCCTTTTATAATTCTGGGCCTCAGTTTTTCTCAATAACAAAATAAGAGGGAGGGATAACCTTATCAAATCCCTTGCAATTATAGATCTAGAATCCTCTGGCCTTTTGGGGCCTCCCTTTCCTCTGAAAAATGAAGGATTTGGGCTAGGTTCCTTTCCTCTCTAAACACTGGTCTCAAGTGTGCGTGTAATCCTGGCTTCTGTAAACCCAGTCAGCCGTTTAGTAATGAAGTGCTGTTAGATAGAATAAACTCCACCTTTTGAAAGAACAATTCCAAAGGCCCACCTTCCTGACCATAAGGTTCACATTAGGATATAAAAGTGAAGATATGACATTGGCTTGTGGGATTTATTTGCATACTGGTATATGGAAAAGGAAACTAGATAGGTAACACAGTGGCTAGAATGCTGGGCTTGAAGATAAGACTTCTCTTCCTGAGTTCAAATCTGGCTTCAGACACTTTCTAGTTGTATGACCCTGGACAAGTCACTTAATCCTCAGTTTCCCCATCTATAAAATGAGCTGGAGAAGGAGATGGCAAACCACTGCAAGTATTTTCACCAAGAAGACACTAAAAGGGGTCATGAAGAGTCAGACATGACTGAAAAATGACTAAACAACAACAATATGAAGAGGGTCTGTCAAATCCTCAAAATAATTGATCTGATCAAACAGACCACAAAGGATGGAAAATAAAATATAGCATGATGGAGAGTAAAGTGGCCTTGGAATGAAGGTTCAGGACCCAGGTCCAAATCCTGCCTCTGATACTTCTTGGGCTATATAACCCTATAAATTGAGGGGGAGTATTCTTAATGGTTTCTAAGATTAAAGCTTTAAATTTGCAATTCCCTGCAATAGTCATTAGTCCAGAAAAGAAAAGGGATCATTTGGATCTTTATTTTGTATGTACTCACTCCTCTTAGGGAAAAAAATAATGACTAATCCCATAATCAGGCAAAAAAAAAAAAAAAAAAAAAAAAAGGATCTTTTCTCAACCTGAAGGCTGAACAAAATGCTTCTGTGATTTCTCCCTTCTCATTTCTTACTTGCCTCTCCCTTTAAGCTCTGATTTTCCAAGACTTGAAAAAGAGAAAGCCTTCAGAATGTGAAGCAAGTGGAGGTGATTGACTGAGGTAGCTTTGATTATTTAAATTTCAACAATCACTCAAAGCTTAGGGCACCATTAAGAACTTTCCCTGAGAAATCAGTCACCCTTTCAGGGACTCAGATGCAGGCAGGGGGGATGTTGATTTCCAGGCAGTTAAAGAAATAAAAATGGAAACCTTTTACCTGTGGCCCTAATTCTTCCCCCTGCTTGGGTTTCTTTTCAGCATCCTAATGATGATTCTTCCGGTGACAATGAGAATTTAGATATATGAATTACAGTACTAATGCTTCAAGCCCAGGTTTTTGAATCAAAATCCTGATTTTTTGGAGGTAGCATCATGTGGTGAAAAAAACCCTAGATCTCTTATCAGATTATCAGCTGTGCAACCATGAGCAAATATCCTGACCTCTCTAACCTTCAGTTTTTTATGAGTATATTAATATTTGTACTCCTCTTAGGACTATTTGTGAGTATGGGCCTTTGTAAACATTAAAGTACTATTTTAAAAAGAGTTTTATTTATATAGTTATTCCTTCCATATCACAACTTTCCTTATGGTAGTTGTGATATATCACAGGTGGACATAGGAAATTAAATGGGAATTTGGGGTGGGGTTATGTGGAAGCCGCAAACAATACATAAAGGCCAGCAGATGACACAAAGCCTATAACCAAATACTTTTTTTTTTGACTATTTCTTTTTTTATTAAAGCTTTTCGTTTTCAAAACATATGCATAGATAATCTTCAACATTCATCCTTGCAAAACCTTGTGTTCCAATTTTTTTCCTTCCCTCCCTCCATCCCCAGACAGCAAGTAATCCAATATATGTTAAATATGTGCAATTCCTCTACACATATTTCCACAATTATCATGATGCCCAAGAAAAATCAGACCAAAAGGGAAAAAACATGAGAAAGAAAAAGCAAGCAAGCAAACAAACAAAAAGGTGAAAATACTATGCTTTGATCCACATTCAGTATCAATATTTCTCTCTCTGAATGCAAATGGCATTTTCCATCTCAAATTTATTGGAATGCCTTGAATCACTGCATTATTGTGAAAGAGCCAAGTTTATCACAGTTGATCATCACAAAATCTTCCTGTTACAATGTTCTCTTGGTTCAGCTCACTTTACTCAGCATCAATTCATGTAAGTCTTTCCAGGCTTTTCTGAAATGAACCTTCTTATCATTTTTCATAGAACAAAAATATTCCATTGCCTTCACATACAATAACTTATCCTACCATTTCCCAACTGATAAGCATTCATTAATTTCCAGTTTCTTGCCATCATAAAAAGAGTTGCTGCAAAAATTTTTGCATATGTAGATATAAATACTTAACTCAAATTTTGCAATAAGGTACTGTAAATACCTCATAAAAGAAAAAGAAAAAAAATAGATTTCTTCTGGTATGAAGGGAAGGTAAAAAAATTTACATAGATTTTTCCATATCATTGAGGCATCAAACCCCGAACCCCCACAATGAAGCAGGGATAAGTATAATTTTATTGTGGATTACAGCTGTTACTATTGTTTCCTTATGCTCCTTTTTTTTCCATTTTCAATAGGTCTAAGCTTATCAGTCTAGCTATTAGAGAGAAGTTTTAGGGCTCAAGTGTCAGTGAAAGACTCTGAATTTCTGGTTTGGATATTCTTTTCACATCTGTGGGACTCAGTTTTCCATCTGTGAAGCACCTGGTTCTTGTGATTTCCCCTAAATTTTATGAAGCCTTTCAGTCTTTTCATTGAAAGCTAATTTACAAAGGCCATAAAGTTCAGAGAAAGAAAGACTAAAAGAAAATCCTCTGTGGTGTTCCAAACTTTCGAAGGCAAGGTAAACCTCTGGTATTTGGCTCTTAAGAAGTGTGTAAATACTTGTTCTCCATCTGCCTACTTTTGGGTATTTAAATTTCAGTTCCTATTTTCAGTACTGTTGCCCTCCACTAGATCTCACTGACATGGGTTTAAATATGCATTGTATTTATTGAATGTTATAAAAAAAACAATTGTTTCTATTTGGCCAGTCCTGCTTCCAGACTGATATTTTTGAGTAGGTAAAAAAAAAAAAATCTAGCCTTAATCACTGAATCAGGCAAACTGAGATCTGTTAAAGACCTTAGCTTAAAAAGGCCAAAATCTCTTACTGAGTCCAGGGCCATTTTTGGTCATCCTGATTGGTATCTTCCACGGGACCCAGAGGGCTGTGGAGAGGAAAGTAAAGCAGGTGATTTTCACAGCCTTCCCTCACTTAAATCCAATTCACTTGCTTGTTATGGCATCACCTTTCTGATATCTGGTTCTCTTCTAGAATGAAGGACAAATGACAACAGTGATGGTTACTTTGGCCAAGCCTCAATTTCTTCATCAGTAGAGTGGGGATAATATATCACATACTCCCCAGGGCTGTTGTGAGGATCAAATGAAACAAATACATAGCACTTTGTAGTCCTTGAAATACATATATAAATTCTAGTTGTTATTATGGTTTGTTTGTGTAGTGGGGTAAAAGTAGATGAGGAGAGAGAAAAGTTGAGTTGTAATCCTGAATCTGTCTCTAACTAGCGACTTGATTTTAAGCAAGTCAACGCCCTTTTCTGGAAATCTAAAACTCAGGGATTGGAATAGATGAATTTCAAGGTCCCTTCCTGCTGGAACAGTCTTTTTCTTTAAATAATGAATCCAATCTCTATTTGTAAACTCTCTGGAACATTCTGTGATTTGTCTCTTCCATTTAGTTTATACCACTGTCTAATATTTCTCATTTTAGCGAGAGTCAGGGAACTTTAAAAAATTTATCTTCTGGCTGACGCAACCTGCTTCCCAGGTAATTTTCCTAAACAATTAATCACCAGATATATGATTTAATCATCCTACAAATCCTCAAGGCCAGCATTCTAAAAGATGCCATTTAGTTTAGGACAAGGAGCTCCCCGTCCCTTCTCATTCAAATGGAACTCCAATTTTCAATGCTCTTTCCAAAGTTAATCATGCTGACTGCCAACTTTTAAAAATGACATAAGATACTCAAACAAATCCTGCTTATGTATAGCTACCCAGGCAATTTAAAAGGCATTTCCATTGCATAATTATGAAGCGATCAGCCATAAAACACACTGCTGCCATGTTTAGTGAAATAACCATGGATTATTTGGAAGAGAAAGGCCTGTCACAGAGGAAAGATGCCATTGGCGTTGGCCCCTACTCTCTCAATATGCATCAGCACTATACGTTCCTATGGTACCTTTCAAAGAATCAGAAGATTTAGAAGTGAAAAGAACTTAGAAGTCATCTTGCCCATCCATCTGTGTGATTCCCTTTTTAATAGATACAGAAACAACTTTAGACAAATAAACTGGCTTACCCCAAATCAGTTAGTAGTGAAGTTCAGATTTGTTTGTTGCTATTGCATAGTCATATCTGAATCTTCATGATCTCATTGGGGTTTTGTTGACAAAGATACTAAAGTGGTTTTTCATTTTACAGATGAGAAAATTGAGGCAAACTGAGTTAATTGACTTACCCAGAGCCATTAAGATAGTGTTTGGATCTGAATTTGAACTCATGGAGATGAGTTTTCCTGACTCCAGGCCTGACATTCTGTACCATCTAGCTGTCCCAGATTTCTACCTTAGCTTTTTGGCCAACTCTGAGATTGAGATTCTCTTCCCAACAGTATCTACTAGGACACTGGATATTCTCTTCTGAGGATGGAGGATCAGTGTGGTACAATGGAAAGATGCCTGGCAAACAAGATTCAAATTTTGTTTCTCCCATTTATTACCAGTGTGATCTTGGACAAGTAATTGAAACTTGGTTCTCCACTTCCTCCTTTATGAAGTCGTCACCTTGATGGTCTGGGGTTTTATGTTATAAACCAGGAAGGGGTTCTTGAATTTTTGTGTCATGGACTACTTTAGCAGTCTGATATAACATTCTCAGAATAATGTTTTTAAAGCCATAAAATAAAATGCATAGATAGGATTACAAAGGAAACCAAAAGCTGATGAAAAGATGTGATTTTTTTTTTTTTTTTTGCTAAATTCATAGACCCCCTGAAATCTACCTAGAGAAATCTTGGGAAACCATGAACTCCATGCTGAGAAGCTCTGTTCTAGGTTCTAGGCCTCTGAGAGTCTTTTCAACTCTGAGATTCTATGACTTTATGATTTTTACCTCTTTAAACTTCAGTTTCCTCATATATAAAATAAGATGATGTCTTCTCTTTTCTTTTTTTTTTAAATAAAAGCAAGTAAAAGTGTTTTTATTTGAGTTATACAGACACAATTATTTAACCTCAGTTCTACAATTCACTTGGCAGGTATAAACCCAAAGGACACATCTGTACAACATAATAGAATAGTTACCAATGGCACCATTAAGTGCGTCATCAGCTGAATGAAAGCTAAACTTTTTTTTTTTAATAAAAATTTTTGACAGTATATATGCATGAGTAATTTGTTTTATAACATTATCCCTTGTATTCATTTTTCCAAATTATCCTCTCCCTCCCTCTACTCCCTCCCCTAGATGACAGGCAATCCCATACATTTTACATGTGTTACACTATAACCTAGATACAATATATGTGTGTAAATCCCATTTTCTTGTTGCACATTAAGTATTAGATTCTGAAGGTATAAGTAACCTGGGTAGATAGACAGTAGTGCTAACAATTTACATCACTTCCCAGTGTTCCTTCTCTGGGTGTAGTTGTTTCTGTCCATCATTGATCAGCTGGAAGTGAGTTGGATCTTCTTTATGTTGAAGATATCCACTTCCATCAGAATAAATCTTCATACAACATTGAAGTATACAGCGATCTTCTGGTACTATTCATTTCACACAGCATCAGTTGATGTAAGTCTCTCCAAGCCTCTCTGTATTCCTCCTGCTGGTCATTTCTTACAGAGCAATAATATTCCATAACCTTCATAATACCATGATTTACCCAACCATTCTCCAATTGATGGACATCCATTCATCTTCCAGTTTCTAGCCACTATGAAAAGAGCTGCCACAAATATTTTAGCACATACAGGTCCCTTTCCCCTCCTCAGTATTTCTTTGGGATATAAGCCCAATAGTAGCAATGCTGTATCAAAGGGTATGCACAGTTTGATAACTTTTTGGGCATAGTTCCAAATTGCTCTCTAGAATGGTTGGATTCTTTCACAACTCCACCAACAATATATTAGTGTCCCAGTTTTCCCACATCCCCTCCAACAATCATCATTATTTGTTCCTGTCATCTTAGCCAATCTGACAGGTGTGTAGTGGTATCTCAGAGTTTGTTTGGAATGGAATTTTTCTTTGTATCTCATGCTGTTGCATTTTGTTGGTGATATATAAAAATGCTGAGGATTTATGTGGATTTATTTTGTATCCTGCAACTTTGCTAAAATTCTGAATTATTTCTAATAGCTTTTTAGCAGAGTCTTTGGGGTTCTCTAAGTATACCATCATGTCATCTGCAAAGAGTGAGATTTCCTCATTTCCTACTCTAATTCCTTGAATCTCTTTCTTGGCTCTTATTGCCGAGGCTAGCGTTTCTAGTACTATATTGAATAGTGATGGCGATAGTGGGCAACCTTGTTTCACTCCTGATCTTACTGGGAAAGGTTCCAATTTATCTCTATTGCATATTATGCTTACTGATGGTCGTAAATATACGTTCCTGATTATTCTAAGGAATAGTCCATTTATTCCTATGCTCTCAAGCATTTTTAGTAGGAATGGATGTTGGATTTTATCAAATGCCTTTTTTGCATCTATTGAGATGATCATATGGTTTTTATTAATTTGATTATTAATATGGTCAATTATACTAATAGTTTTGCTAATATTAAACCAGCCCTGCATTCCTGGTATAAATCCTACTTGATCATAGCGTATTATCCTGGGGATGACTTTCTGAATTCTTTTTGCTAATATCTTATTTAAAATTTTAACATTAATGTTCATTAAGGAAATTGGTCTATAATTTTCTTTCTCAGTTTTCGATCAACCTGGTTTAGGTATCAGTACCATGTCTGTGTCATAAAAGGAGTTTGGTAGGACTCCTTCATCCCCCATTTTTTTCAAATAGTTTATATAACATTGGAGCCAATTGTTCTTTAAATGTTTGGTAGAATTCACATGTAAATCCATCTGGTCCTGGGGATTTTTTCCTGGGGAGTTGATTAATAGCTTGTTCTATTTCTTTTTCTGAAATGGGACTATTTAAGCAATTTATCTCCTCCTCTGTTAATCTAGGAAGCCTATATTTTTGGAGGAAGTCATCTATTTCACTTAAGTTACCAAATTTATTGGCATAAAGTTGGGCAAAGTAACTCCTTATTATTTCTCTAATTTCCTCTTCATTGGTGGAAAGATCCCCCTTTTCATTTGTAAGACTAAGAATTTGATTTTCCTCTTTCCTTTTTCTGATCAGATTTACCAAAGGTTTATCTATTTTATTGGCTTTTTCATAAAACCAACTCTTGAGTTTATTTATTAATTCAATAATTTTTTTACTTTCAATATTATTGATTTCTCCTTTTAATTTTTGTATTTCAAGTTTGATTTTTGGTTGGGGAGTTTTAATTCGGTCTTTTTCTAGCTTTTTAAGTTGCAGGCCCAATTCATTAATCTTCTCTTTCTCTATTTTGTTCAAATAAGCCTCTAAAGATATAAAATTTCCCCTTATTACCACTTTAGCTGCATCCCATAGATTTTGGTATGATGTTTTATCATTGTCATTATCTTGGGTGAAATTATTAATTGTTTCTATAATTTGATGTTTCACCTAGTCATTCTTTAAGATGAGATTATTCAGTTTCCAATTACTTTTTGGTCTATTTACCCCTAACTTCTTACTGAATGTAGCTTTTATTGCATTGTGATCTGAGAAGAGGGTATCTATTATTTCTGCCTTCCTGCATTTAATTTTGAGATCTTTATGTCCTAATATATGGTCAATTTTTGTATAGGATCCATGAACTGCTGAGAAGAAAGTATATTCCTTTCTATCGCCATTCAGTTTTCTCCAAAGGTCTATCATACCTAGTTTTTCTAATGTTCTATTTACTTTTTAAATTTCTTTCTTATTTGTTTTGTGGTTTGATTTGTCTAAATCTGAGAGTGCAAGGTTGAGATCTCCCACTACTATAGTTTTACTGTCTCTTTCTTCTTGCAACTCTCTTAACTTTTCCTTTAGAAAGTTAGATGCTATACCACTTGGTGCATATATGTTTAGTATTGATATGGCTTCATTGTTTATGCTATCATTTAGCAGGATATAGTTTCCTTCCTTATCTCTTTTAATTAGATCAACTTCTGCTTTTGCTTAATCTGAGATAAGGATGGCTACCCCTGCTTTTTTGGCTTTACCTGAAGCATAATAGATTCTGCTCCAACCTTTTACCTTTACTCTGTATGTATCTCCCTGCTTTAAGTGTGTTTCCTGTAAACAACATATTGTAGGGTTCTGACTTTTAATCCAGTCTGCTATCTGTCTCCTATCTGTTTGATGGGAGAGTTCATCCCATTCACATTTACAATTAAAATTACTAATTCTGATTTCCTGCCATCATATTATCCCCAGATTATGCTTTTTCCCTTGGATGTCTTTTCTTATACATAAAATTAAATCACCTAAGATCTGTTCCTTCTGGCTCTAAATCCTGTTATATATAATTATGATGGACTTGGCTCTTTTCAACAATGAGGTGATTCAAGGCAATTCCAATAGACTTGTGATGAAAAGACCCATCCACATCCAGAGAGAACTATGGAGACTGACTGTGAATAAAAGCATAGTATTTTCACCTTTCTATTGTTGTTGCTTGGGTTTTTTTTTTTTCTCATGTTTTTTTCTTTCATCTTTTGATCTGATTTTTCTTGTGCAATGTGTTTAGAAATATGGAAATATGTTTGGAAGAATTGCACATTTTAACCTATATTGGATTATTTACTATCCTAGGGGAGAAAGGGAAGAAGAAAAATTTAGAACACAAGATTTTGCAAAGGTGAATATTAAAAACTATCTTTGCATGTGTTTGGAAAAATAAAAAGCTATTGAAAAAATATATAATGCATATATATATATATATACACACACACAAATCCTATGATATAAATCAAATTTCATATCACATCCTCTAATTGTGGGTACTTCCCAAGGATTGGTTCTCAGTTTTCTTCTTTCCTCACCCTATATTCTCTCTCTTGGTAACCTCATCAAATCCTATGGATTTAAGACTATCATCTACCTACACACATTCAAAACTACATATTTAGCCCTATTCTCTCCTCTGAGCTTCAGTACAATGTTACCAATAGCCTATTGGACATTCTAAACTGGATATACAACTTACATCGCAAACTCAACATGTCAAAAGTAGAATTCATTACCTTCCCCCAAATCCTCCATCTTCCAAACATCCCTATTTCTTTCAAGGGATCACCATCCTTCTATTCTCCCAGATTCATAATCTTGACATTATCTTGGATTTTTCACTTTTCACCTTCTTTACAATTGGCAAATCTCATGTCTACCTCATGACACTTCTCATTATTTGACTCTTCTCCACTCACATAGCTAATATTTGAGTTCAGGCCATCATCACCTCTTATTCTTAACAGCCTCCCTGCCCCAAATTTCTCATAACTCCAGTCCATCTTGCATACTTCTGCCAAAGTAATTTTCTCTAAGCATTGATCTGACCACATGATTCCTCTACTTAAGAAGACCAGTGGCTTCCTATTGCCTCTAGGATCAAATATAAACTCTTGTGTTTTTGCTTTTAAAGTCCTGCATAACCTTTCTCCAACCTGTCTTTACAACTCAATTGGAGTTTATTCCTTTGTCCAAACACTGTGATTCAACCTAACTAGTTTTTGTTTCTTCCAATAGTCCATCTTCATCTCTGTGCTCTTATGCTAGCAAGCTTCTCCCATGCTTGGAAAGCATTCCCTCTTTACTTCTTACTCACTGAATCCTTCTCTTCTTTTGAGTTGTGACTCAAGCACTGTCTCCTTCATGAAGCCCTACCAGTCCTTCCCTCCCAAGATCTTGTATTTACTTTTAAAATATTTTTATTTTTTAACATTACATTTCTATTTCATGAGTTTATTATATATTTTTTGTACCTTCCTTTAGAAATTTTTTAGGGCTGCTGGGTAGCACAGTGGATAGTGTCAAGCTTGAAGTTAGGAAGATCTGCATCAAATTCAGCCTCAGACATTTTCTACCTGTGTGACTTTGGGCACTTTGCCCCCATTTGCCTCAGTTTCCTCATCTGTAAAATAACCTGGAGAAGGAAATGGCAAATTACTCCAGCTTCTTTGCCAAGAAAACCCTAAATGGGGATATAAACAGTTGGATACAACTGAAAACAATTGAATAACAATATGGTTTAATTCTTTTTACTTTTATCCTTAGGACCTAGCACAATGACTGAAACATAGTACGAAATGAATAAATACTTGATGATTGATTGACTTTGAAATCTCCTTTTATTGTGTGAATAAACCTTGGTCAAAGCATAAATGAGGCTGGAACAAACAAGAGTAAGACTTAGGAAATACAATTACATTTCTTGGGTACTTTGAATGGTAGTTATTGTCTGTAATAATATATGCTGTCTTATTGATTTTTATATTATCTCCCTAGATGAAATATGCATATTCTGATGATTTTCCTTGCTTCATTTTTCTCCTACTAGAACCTTAGACCTTGTTCTTGCTAGAGTCAGATTCCCACATCATTTCCATGAAATATGTCTCTCTTTTCCTATCTGCTATTTATGTATTTTTCTCAATGAAAAAGTAACCTTCTTGAGGGCAAGAGCTGTCCACAATACTTAACACCATGTCTGAACCCAATAAGTAATTAATAAATACTCATTCTATTTGTCTATATGTGTCTCCAACTGCTTCTTTCTTTGTCTCTGTGAGTTTTTCTGTCATGTGCATAGAGCAGAAGAGAAGGTTACACTCAGGATGGTCCAGCCTGATTGCTTGGAATGTACCTTTAAAATTTTTTAACAGTATTTTATTTTACCAAATACATGTAAAGATAGTTTTCAACATTGATTTTTGTAAAACTTTGTGTTTCAAATTTTTCTCCCTTCATTTCCCCCTTTTCCAAGATAGCCAGCAACCCAATTTAGATTAAATATGTGTAATCCTTTTAAACATACTTATGCATTTGTCATGTTGTGCAAGAAAAATCACACTAAAAGGAAAAAAAAACCAAAAAGGTGAAAATACTAAGTTTCAATACACATTTAGTCTCCATAGCTCTCAGATCTCTGGATGTGATTGTCAATTTCCACCTCATGACTATTGGAATTGCCTTCAATCACGATATTGTTGAGACGAGCCAAATTTGTCATAGTTGATCATCATATAATCTTGTGGTTATTGTGTATAATGTTCTGGTTTTGCTCAATTCAAGTTAGCATCAGTTCATGTAGTTTCCAGGCTTTTCTGAAATCAGCCTGCTCATCATTTCTTATAAAACAATAATATCCTATTATTTTTGTGTATCATAACTTATTCAGCCATTCTCCAAATGATGGGCAAATACTCAATTTCCAGTTCCTTGTCATTATAAAAAGAGTTGCTTCAAACATTTTTGCACATGTGGGTCATTTTCTCTTTTTTATTATCTCTTTGGGATACATATCCAGTAGTAAGACTGCTGGATCAAAGGCTGTGCACAGTTTTATAGCTCTTTGGGCATATGGAATGTACCACTTATTATCATTCTGCCAATGAGTTTGACCAGGTAAATAGTAGCCAGGGGCTCATACAGAGCATTCTAAGAGGATAAAAGGCATTCAGATTGTAGGACTAAGAGCTAGGACAGAGAGAGGTGTCAGTTCTCTGAAATAATAATAATTGAAACTATTTGGCTATGTGTGAAGAGAAGTCATTGAGCTTCAGGTACGAATAAACCCAGCAGGACAGTGTATAATGGAAAATTAAAGGTGCTCCTTTCAAGTGCTCTAGTCTTAAAGGTTCCTACTTTTCTTCATAATTCCATACAAGATAAGAATGTATTCTTCCCTGTTCTATGGTTGTACAACCCAAAGTCAACTTCTTTTAAAAAATTTATGTGAAGCCTTTGAATAAATTAAAGAACAGAAAAGGGCCACTTCTCATAGAGTCTACATCTGGTTTATCTGGAAAGATGCATATTAGGAATAAGGATATTTCAACATATATATATGGAAAAAGAATCACTGAATACATATAAGACCAAAAAAGGAGTTGGGATGTAGTAAGAATAAAAGATAACAGGAAGATAAGCCTGAGATTTTGATTATAATTAATAGTTGACATCCATTTACTCCTTAGCTGCTTTTAATAACCCTTGTCTACCTAGGCTTCTACTAGAAGATCTGGGGATCCCCCAAATGTGATGTTAACTGGGTTGAGGAGGCAGTCTCTGTTTTTCCCCTAAATAGTACTTTATTTTTCCAAATACATATAAAGATAGTTTTCAACATTTATTTTTGTAAGATTTTTGTTCCAAATTTTTCTCCCTCCCTCAACTCCGCTATCCCCAAGACAGTTAAATATTCACAATTCTTTTTTTTACAATTCTTTTAAACATATTTCCATATTTGTCATTTTGTGCAAGAAAAATCAGATCAAAAGGGAGAAAATCATGAGAAAAAAAACAAGAACAACAAAAAGGTGAAAATACTATATTCAATCCATATAGTTTCCATAGTTCTCTCTCAGAATGCAGACGGCATTTTCCTTCTCAAGTCTATTGAAATTGCTTTAAATCACTGTATTATTGAGAAGAGCAAGTCTACCACAATTGATCATTATATGATTTTCCTGATACTATGCACAATGTTTTCTTGATTTTGCTTACTTTACTCAGCATCAGTTCATGTAAGTCTTTCCAGGCCTTTCTGAAATGTCTGCTTATCATTTCTTATAGAACAGTAATATTCCATTATATTCATATACAATTATTCATCTATTCCCCACCTAATGGACATCCACTCAATTTCCAATTCCTTGCCACTACAAAACAGCTCTCTGTTTTTTTTTGTTTTGTTTTGTTTTGTTTTGTTTTGTTTTTCTGAGGCAATTGGGGTCAAGTGACTTGCTCAAGGTCACACAGCTAGGAAGTTTTAAGTGTCTGGATCCAGATTTGAACTCAGGCCCTCCTGGCTTTAGGGCTGGTGCTCTATCTACTGCAACATGGTTAGTGATGGAGACTTCAGTTCTGGTAGAGTTTGAGATACACAAGGTATGATGTTGCTTCTTGTTTTTCAGAAGGCATGACTAAGAAGGCTTTGTACCAGGATATGCGATCTAACTAAAAAGGAAGAAAAAGCTGAGGTTTGATGTTCTGATATTGCCTTCTTCCTATTTTATTCTTGTTCCTACTGAGCTGAGAAATTTTATTTGTCACCTGAGGAAATTTACATCTTCTGTACCTGACAGACAGGAATACCAGAGTCTCAGTTTCCTCTCTCTCTTATCTTTGTTTTGGAGATTAAAACATCATGGGCTTTTATTTTCTCCATGGGCAGTGATGTAGAGAAGAAATTTGCTCTTCTAGAGAGTGACTAGCTAGTTGTCATTCCATTTCTGTTTCTCTCCCTGTCTCTGTCTACATTTATGTCAATAGATATTCTGGTAGAATGTAAGCTTCTTGGGGACAGGAACTACCTCACTTTTGTAGACATATCCCTATTATCTAGCATAATGTTTGGATTATGGTTAGCACTATAATGGGGACTATATCAGGAAGTTTATATGAAGTAGTCCAATTGGACCAAGGAGAGCTAATCCAATTCTGTCCTCCTTTCAGAATTAATTGTATATCTCTTATCTCTAGGGCTATTGTTAAACATTTTATTCTCATTGCATATATTTATAGATTTGTATGGTTTCTTGACCTAGGAATTCCCCTGTAATTCATGATAGACCATGTGCTTAATGATACCCATTAAATACCACCACAACCACCATCCCTGAGCAAAATTGTGCATATTTATATTTTTTGGTGGTAATTGGAGATAGGACAATTCAATTTGTTAAATGCCCTAATGGCCATGAATGACAAAAATTCCCAGGTAAAGAAAGTCCTAATTCTTAACAAGTATAGATATTATAAACTTGACAATGGTTTCAAATAAAAATATGTAAGTAATGAGATAATTGGCTAATATAGAAAATTAGACAGTTTTAATGAATCATGTACAGTACTGTTACATGTGCTAGAGTATATACAAAGTTGAGATATGACATGCTTCTTGCCCTATTTGAACTTGAGATGATGATAGCAATAATATTTTTCTCTTTTCCCTTGAGTGATAGGATGGGGAAAATAGAAATCCTAAAGTTTTGGGGTAGGAGACCAATACCAAGATTTAGAGTGAGGTGGTACTGCCAAAAAAGAGACTCAGGGGGAGGGTATCCCTAAAAACAAGGGTTTCCAAACAGCTAGAACTAAATTGAAGATAACTTCCAGAAGGGACACTTTCAAAGAAGAGGTGATCAAAGATTTCAAAAGCCTGTCACCTATAATGTCATGCAGGATCAAAAGGGCAGTCCCCATGAATTGATCAACTTCTTTAAATATTCCCTGAGTTAGACCAGTGATCTTCTGATTGTGATACAAAAAAGTCTGAGAGATGTAATTTCTGGGTAATTAACCATTATATTAATCATGCTAGCATATAATTAATAAAAGGAGTCAGTGACAGTCTTGAATGCCAAAGATCCCTCATGTAGTCCACTCAACACTTATAAGTCTTGGAAAAATGGGTAGTCCTGAGGGTGACAATAAACTCTGATTGAATAATAATTAATTAGAAAAATAAATATTATAATTAGAAGTGGGGTTATTCCACTGAGGATCTGAGAATGTGTGTAACTCTTGATAAAATCTTGGACAAAGAGTCTACCTTTTGTGCATATCATACCCTCATAGAGCAATCTAGATAAAAGGGGGTCCACTTCTGCTCAGACCTGGCTGAGTAGATCACAATGGGCCAAAATTTAATTAGATTCAATTCTTTGTATGATTTTCTCATTGAATGGCAACTACTTCCACCTAGGATCCAATGTAGGTACCCTGGGATTTGGGTAATCTCATCCATCAACAATGTCCTTCAGATCCTGGCTTAGCCTAGTAAAGAATGAGGATATAGAAAGGGATCTCCCCAACAACTGACTGTTTAATCATAATTTTTCTCGTAATAATACAGTTAAGTGGGTATTCTCTCTTTCTTGAGGGATTCGCCACACAGTGCCTGGAACTTCTCTTTTGATTAAGTATCAAGCAACCTTTCATCTCAATTGAAATATCACTTAATCAATTCTTATAGTATTTGTGGAAAGGAACAAGTCAGATTATTCTCTCTTCTTCCTCTCTTCCTCACTGATTTACTATTCCCCTCCCCCATAAATAAAAAAAAATGAACCAGAGAAAATAAATGCTTTGGCCATGGTCACAGAGGAGGTTTGATCCTTTAGGCAAGTCACAGCTGTTATATTCTCTAGGAGGGGAATTTGGATGGTTCTGACTGTAGGTATTTTAATGAGACAAACTACTTATATCATTCTATAGTCAAACTAGAGTTGTAATTAAGGGGAGGCTGTTTGTGCTAAAGCATAGGGTTTTAGCAGGGTAAAGTGTGTCCTCCCTACAGAAATCCTTCAACCTGTTACCCCTGTAACATGGCATAGACTCTTGCTCCCTTACCTTACACCAGGTCACCATCTCTCCTTGGTTGGTCCTTGTAAGATGTCTCTCATGGGATCTACCATTTTCCCATTTTTGTGCCCAGGGCAAATTTAGAGCAAATATAAGGATGTGGGAGGTAGAGAATGCAGAGGGAGCCTGTTACAGTTATTTTAGTTTATATGTCTTACTTGATTGAGGCTTTCATTTAACTAGAGATTTTGTAAGTAGTTCTGTTACTGCCAACAGTTCTTTTTCAATGCTTGATTGGAGAATTAAGTACAAACTATTTGGATTCACATTGTAATATCTTCTGCTGGAAAGAGGGACCAACTGGTTTTGAGTTTGCAAATTCTTCTCAATCCCATCAGTAACAGGTTATGCCAGACTAATTTCATTTTCTTTTTTTAAAAGAATAGCCAGATCAGTTAGCAAGGGGAGTACTGAAGACATAATCTAACTAGATATAAGCAAAGCATTTAGCATAGTCTCTCATGGACACAAGAGAGAAAAATGTCGGCTGGGTGATAGTGCAATGAGTTGAAGATAGAATTGATTGAATGACCAGAGTATCCATTAATGGGTCAATGTCAACTTGGAGGGCCATCTCTAGTGATGTGCCCCAGGGATCTGGCCTTGGCTCTGTGTGCTATTTAAATGTTGATCAATGATTCAGATGAACTCGTAAAAGTCATGCTTGTCAAAACTGTGGATAACATGGAGCTAGGAGAGCTAGTTAATATGTTCAATGACAGGAAAAAATTTGAAAAAGATTAATAGGTTAGAATAGCAGTTCTCAAACTTTTGGGTCTCAGAAACTATTCATATTCACAAAAATTATTGAGGACCCACAAAAGAGCTTGTGTTTATTTGGCTTATGTCTATCAACATTTACTATATTAGAAATTTCTATAAAAATACTTTTGACATTTCAGACCCCCTAAAAAAGGTCCCAGGAGGATCTGGGCACTTTAGTATACTTCAAGTTCAACATGAGGCAACAAAGTGACATGGTAGCCAGCCTCTACTCCCAGACCTCCAAAGCCCGGCATTAACCTAGAAAATACCAAGAGAGTTGTAGTGGTCAAGGCTGAAAAAGTAATAATCTCATTGTACTCCATCTTGGTCATATCATATTTGAAATATTGTGATCACCTCTGGGTACCATGTTTAAAAAGAAAGATACTGACATTTTGGAATACATGCAGAATTGGGATACTGAAATATCTAGAGAATGCATTCTGATAATGGGCTGGAAAAAGTGTAATGTTTAATTTAGAAAAAGATTTAAGGGAAATATGATAGCAGTCTTGAGAGCTAGAAAGGCACAATAGTAGTGATGATGATGATAGCAACAACAACAATAATGATGATAATTAGCATTTATATAGTGCTTTTGGTTTTATAAAGTATTTTAAAAATATTATCTCACTTTATGTTCACAACAATCCTGGGAAGTAGGTGCTATTATTATTCCCTTTTACAGATAAGGACTATCTGGAGTCAAAAAACCTGGGTTGAAATCTTACATATAATATTTATTTTATGATCTTGGGGTAGTCACTTAATCTCTCTGTAAAATGAAAAGATTGAACTAGATTTTCTCTGAGTAAGAGGGAAGAGGAAGATCTCCTTAGATTTAAAAGAATTTGAATAGTTTAAAAGTATCATGACAGTGATTATGTTTATTTTGCTTTATCCCATAAGGTAGATATAGGTCAATAGGAAGAAATTGTAGGGATGCTTGGTTGAAGAACCATTAGGAACATATTTCTAACAATTAGAATCATACCAAGTTCAATGAGTTCATATGAGAGCCTCTGACTTCCCTCTCTCTGAAAAGCTTTGGGTAGAGGGATGACCATCAACTAGAGATATAATAGAGGGATCTTTGGTAGATTTAGCTGAACTAGATGCTTTCTATAATCCCTCCTAGTCCTGACATTACATAATTGTATGAGATGCTATGTTAAAAAACAAAACAAAACAAAAAAAAAACTTGATGAACAATGAAATCTGCCTCTCTAATGAGAGGCAGTGTGGCATAATGGATAGTGAGCTGCTCCTAGAGCCAAAAAGTCCTGAGTTCAAGTTCAGTCTCTGATAAATATGAATTGAGTGACTCTGGGCAAATCACAATCTCTTAATGTTTCAGGCAGCTCTCCCCCCTTTTCAATAATATTTTATTTTTTCCATACATGTAAAGTTTTCAAAATTCATTTTTGTACAACTTTGTGTTTCAAATCTTTCTCTCTCCTTCCTCTACCTTCTTCCTCCCCAAGAAAGCAAGCAATCTGACATAGACAGATGGGCAATTCTTTTAAATATATTTCCATATTTGTCATGTTGCACAAGAAAAATCAGATTAAAAGGGAAAAAAACCCACAAGCAAGAAAACAAACAAACAATAAAAAAAGTAAAAATAATATGCTTTGATCCACATTCAGTCTCCATAGTTCTCTCTCTGGATGCAGATGGTATTTTCCATCCCAAGTCTATTGGAACTGCCTTGAATCATCATACTGTTGAAAAGAATTAAGTCTATTGGAATTGCCAGGTTCATTACAATTCACCATCACATAATCTTACTGTTACTATGTACAATGTTCTCTTGCTTCTGCTCACTTCACTCAACATCAGTTCATGTAAGGCTTTCCAGGCTTTTCTGAAATCAGCCTGCTCATCATCTCTTTTAGAACAATAATATTCCTTTACTCTCATATACCATAGCTTATTCAGTTATTCCCCAAATAATGGGCATCCACTCAATTTCCAATTCTTTTCAGGCAGCTCTTTATTGAAACCTTTGTTGCAAAGGAGGTGCCAACCTGCATTGGTAGAAGAGGTTTCCTGTACCTGCTTTGGCCTTTTAGGGAGTATTTGAAGAGGGAGAGAGAGGGTGAGAAGGAGAAAGGCAGAGACAGACAGGCAGAAACAAGACAGAGAAAGAGGGAGACACATATAGAGAAGACAGAGTCAATAAGAGATAGAGACAGAGACAGAGAGACAGAGATAGAAGAGAGGCAGATACAGATAGAGACAGAGAGAGATGGAGAGAAACAAAGATGATAGAAATACAGATAGAAATAGAATGAGAGAAAAAGAAAAAGACAGACAGATAGAGACAGAGAGACAGAGACAAAGGGAGAGAGACAGAGAGAGACACACAGAGGGAGACAGAGAGAGACAGAGAGACAGAGAGAGAGACAGAGAGAGAGACACACAGAGAGAGAGAGAGAGAGAGAGAGAGAGACAGAGAGAGAGAGACAGAGACAGAGACACACAGAGAAAGAGACAGAGACAGAGAAAGAGACAGAGAGAGACAGAGACAGAGACAGAGAGAGACAGAGACAGAGACAGAGAGAGAGAGGGAGAGAGGGAGAGACAGAGACAGAGAGAGACAGAGACAGAGAGACAGAGAGAGAGACAGAGAGACAGAGAGACAGAGAGAGAGAGAGAGAGAGAGAGAGAGAGAGAGAGAGAGAGAGAGAGAGAGAGAGAGAGACAGAGACAGAGAGACAGAGACAGAGAGAGAGACTAGTCAGAACTGGTAGTCAGGAAGCTTCATTGTTATGAGACCTACAGAGCTCACACAAGAGATACCTAGAGACAAGCAGAGTTGTGGTAAGAGTGATACTGCTTGGAGTCTGTGACTGAGGTGCCTGACTCTTTTGAAAAGAATGGAAGGGAGTTGAGGTGATGGAAGAGGGCAGTGCTTGTCCTTTGACAGGGGTGATGCTTTATCTGTTTTAATGAGAGTGAGTAATCCCATCTCACAACTATTGGATTTCTCTTCCAGCACAGTCTGAGAGAAGCAGAAGGAAAAGGTATTTTTAGAGAAGGAAAACATCACTCTTTAACCTCACTTTACTAAATGCATTTGCTCTGCTAGCACTCCCCAAAATAAACAAATTGGACAGAAGTAAATTATTCCTTCTGTCATTCCTTCTAAAGGCAGGATTGAAGGTGGGACATGGAGGGCAACAGCCTGCTCCCCTCCCCTCTGAATTCATCATTCAAAGCCAGGAGACTTCCAATGAGTTGCCAAATCCTGTTGATTCTACTTTTGCAACATACTCTCATGAGCATGGTTCTCTCAGCTGATACTGTCACCACTCTGGGACAAGCATTTATAACCTCATATCTACATTATTGTGATAGTTTCTTTTGCAGTGCTTTTCCTGCTTTAAGTCTTGCTCCAGTCTGGTCCAACTTCCTTTCAGATATCAAAGTGATCTTCCTACAGTATAGGTCTGACCATGTCACACTCTCTATTCTGCTACTCAATAAATTTCAGTGGCTCCCTATTACTTGTGGAATAAAACAAACAATCCTGCTTTTTTATTTTTATTATTTTTAAAGCCAGCTTTCAGAGCCTGGTCCCTTCCTAGTTTTCCAATCTTCTAACATTTTATTCCACCCATTCTGCATTCCAATGATTTAAGAAACTTTGGTATATAGTATGCATATGTGTGTATATACACATAAACATTCATACACACACACACACACATATATACATACATACATACATATACTAAATATCAGTTGATGGAACAGCTAGGTGGCACCTAGAGCTCAGAACGCCAGACCTGGAGTCAGGAAAACTTATCTTCCTGAGTTCAAATTTGGCCTCAGACACTTCCTAATTGGATGACCCTGAGCAAGTCACTTAATTCTGTTTGTCTTATCTTCTTCATTTACAAAATGAGCTGGAGAAGGAAATGGCAAACCACTTCAGTATCTTTGCCAAGAAAACATACTTAAACCCAAACCAAATGGGGTCACAAAAAGTCACAAAAGTGACTCAACAACAAAAATCAAGATTTGAGCTCAGTTCCTCTGAATTTAGAGTATAGTGGTTATGGATAGCTGAAGAGATAGAGAGGGAGAGAGAAACAGACACTCAGAGAGAGTGAAACAGAGACAGAGACAAAGAGACAGAGAGGGACAGAGACAGAAAAAGAGCAAGGGAGAACCAAGGAACAAACACCTAGCCTTTAACTACTGAATGGGTGTTGTCTCAGACAAACTGAGTTTAAAAAGGACAGGTCTCTCATTGCATCCCACTGCACAGGTTGGCTTGACCTATGTCTTGTCACTGGACTCTGACACTTCTGGAGGAGAGAGCAAGGTTAATGATTTTGCACAGACTTGCCTCACTTAAATTCAAATTACTTGAAAATCAAGAGGTAAACCTTCTGATATCACTGGTCCTCTTCAATAATGAAGGACAATTTTGTCTTTCTCTAAAATACACACACACACACACACACACACACACACACACACACACTCTTCTCATGTATACTCATGGCATCATCTCCCTGATGTCATGGTCCTCTATGAGAACAAAGTACAAATAGCAACAATATCGTTTATATACATATAAAGCTACTGTACCACCATGCAGAAAGTTTAAACTCTATTTAGAGCTTAGTCTTTTCCTAGACCTCATCCTGAATAAGGTACCTAGCCTCTTCTTAGTCTGTCCATTAGAGCTTCTTAAATGACATCATATCTGTGTATCTATGTATATCCACACATATATGCACATGTGTATATACAGGCAACTTCAAACTATGTATACCTGAACATGTTTATTTATAAGCATGAATGCATGTGTGGCATACATCTTGATTTAAGTAATCCGACACATTAAAACTCATATTTATGAAAAATAGATATGGCTACACTTTGCAAAATAACTTGCCATAGCTTCCTTGATCGGCCAAGATGGCCATCTTGACTTTAATTTAATAGATGATTCCATTGCACACATTTAACCTATATCAGATTGTTTGCTGTCTTTGGGGGGTAGAGAGGGAGAAAAATTCAGGTTCTGCAAAGGTGAATGTTGAAAACTATCTTTACATGTATTTGGAAAAACAAAAAACTATTTAAAAAAGAAATAAAATAAAACATACCTAAAAAATAAAATAAAATCCTACCTATTCAAAAAATCAGTAACTCAGAAAATAAATAAGTAGTCAAAGGTTAGGAAAATAGGTATAGAAATAGAAGAGTTGTGATGTGATAAGCAAAATATCTTTAAAAACTCAAGTTAGAATTTCTGCAATTAGCAAATGCATTAAGACTAGTGATTGCTTAAGGACCCAGGGCAGAGCAAGCTAAGCAATTAGCGCTTTAGTGCTAATTGACGATTGCTGACACCTGAGCTTACTAAGATAGTAAGAAAAGGTAATAAAGAGGCTAACTTCAAAGCAGCATCCTAAGAGCTTGTATCCAAGCAAACAGGCAGCTTACTTGGGGAGGGTTCTCAGAGTAAATCACAAGGGACTGAAGAATCAAGAGATATTGAAACTCAGGGGAACTGCTACATGTCCCTTGGGTCTGTGCTATGTTTGCCTTCCTGCCAGAGGTATGAATCAACTGTGTGTTAAATGCAAGTGGTTCTTCCAGCTAGAAGAGGTGAAAGAAATTGAGGAATGACTTAATGAATTCCAATTTATTAGAAACAATAAAGAGTTCCTAGACAAAATGGCAGGGGGAGGCAGGGAAGGAACTAAGAAGGCAGGCAGAAAGGGAAGGAAATAAAAACTAATGTTACTAGCTGGCATGGAGTGAGGCACAGAAGTATAATACAGGGAAAAATTCATATTCTTGAAGGCTTTAGATGTAGGGTCTTTGACTTTGTTATCTTCTGAGTATATGTTTTGTGCTTTCTTGTCACCATAGTAACTTTCTATGGTCAAAACTTTTTTCTGTTGTTTGCTCATTTTCCTAGTCTATTTCTTGACTTTTAAATTCTTTGTTAAAATTGGACTTTCTTCCAGTATAGAAAATGCACTGTTCTAAGTTTCAGAGATTTTTCTAGAGATTTGTTAATTTTCAGTTTTTCCAAGGTGGTATGATCTAAGAAGAGATGTTTACTACTCTCCTGGCCTGTGCTCTGGTCTGTGACCACAAAATACTCTTTTTCTTTTTGCCCTGAACTGTGATGAGTATCCTCATTCCACTGCAGCCACATGCTCTGGTATACTAGTGTGGTTGGGAAGGGACCCCAAAAGTTTGGAGTCACAGACCAGTGTCACAAGGTGTCTCAAAAGAATTTATAGGCTTGAACCCATGTTCAAATCAAGAGGAACAGCTTATTGTAATTGTAATGCCAATTGAAGTGAGCAAACTTCCAAATTAATTTAGCAAAGCCTCAAAAGCAAGGAGATATATTTTTCTAGTTCTTTATATTATCGATATGCTAATTTTATGGCCTAGAGGTAGAACTGAGAAGTGGTCTCAGGAGTTTGTTTGATTATCACTGAGCAGCAGATTTAGGACTATCTTAAAACCAGAAGACTTTAGAATCATTGACAGACAAGATTGTCAGAACAACAGTATTCTAAAGTTAGAGAGTCTCAGGATCACCAATACATCTTCCCTAAAGTTTAAGGGAAGAAATATTATTATATTCCTAGGCCAGAACACTTTTACAGTCACTGACAGAACAATAGCATTCTTAGATCAGAGAGCTTCAGGATCACAGATTCCAAAGCCAGAAGATTTAGAATCATTGACAGATTGTTAGAATAAAAGCACCTGAAGGTCAGGTAAGACTGACATCCAGAACTACAATCCAGATGTGACTAGGGGCAAAGCAACAGAATTCTGCCTCAGTGTTAACAAAAAGACCCCTGTAATTTTCTGACCAGTTGTTCCACTCCCTTAGTATGTGTGGGCTGAGAACTCTGGAAGCAACTGGTGCCATTGCTGATTCAGTGACTCCCAAGACCTGCTCTTGCTTTGTTGGGACTGGGTCTGTGCTAGCTTGGCCAGCATTGGACTATGCAAGAGACCTTTCATGCTGGAATTGTCTCTGACTGGAAAATTATTTCAGTTCATCGTTTTGTGGGTCCTACTCCTCCAGGAATTGTTTTATGACATTAGTTAAAGATGTTCAGAGAGAGTTGAGGAAGAGCTCAGGTGAATCTCTATCTTTTCTCTACTATCTTGGTTCTTTGCCCTTCAACAAACATTATTCTAAAGAGGGCATCCACAGACTTCACCACATGGCTCCATGATATACACATAGAAGATTAAGAAAATCTGATTAAGTCCAACTCCCTCATTTTACAGAAGAGGAAACTGATATCCTTGCCTGATACCTGAGGGGTCTCAAAACCTGGTCTGCTGACAGTAAATCATTTTTCATGATACCACCTTGATTCTTGGAGGCAAGAAGGGTATGATCCAAAGAAAAAGAGAAAATGTCAAGTTTTTGGCAGGTAACTGAAAGGCATGAGAGTTTGTGATGCTTCCATTGCTTCTTCCATTTGAAAGTTGAGACTTTAGGAGAGAAAGGGACATACAGAAGGTGAAAAGCAGACTTCACAGATGATGTTAAAGAAGATATTGGTTCATGGCTAAAGGTGAAATGCATCTCACAAAGAATTCTATAAATGCATTTGCTAGAGGCTTGATAGTCTAATCAAAAGACCTTTAAACTGAAAATGGAGTAGAGGGAGGAAGGGAAAAATGATGAGATAAAAACTGCAAAATCAGATAATATGAAGGCCAGCAGGTATGAAAAAAAGATAACAATGGAAAAGGTATTCAGCCATTCACAAGAGAATGTCTGAGAAGAAGAGCAAGGATGGTACTGGTAACTTCAAATAGTCTTTCAGGAATTTACAGAATGATGTGATGGATGGAGAACTCACCTCAGGAAAATCTGCATTGAAGTCTTGGACCTTAAAAAATCACTTGATCTCTTAGTGCTTCTAGGAAACTCTCTAGACAAATTGAAAGGCAGGTGTCCCTTGGCTTTGTAGAGGGAATTCTTCACTATAAATCCCTGCTTCTTTGAAGTCATAGGTCCAGTAAAATATGTTTATGTGTCTATATACACACATACATATATATGTTTATATCTATCTATCTATGATTAAGTAATGAAAAGATGACCTTAATGATTGTCTCTATTAATATAGAATAATAGAGGTAGCATTTATATAATACTTTAGGGATTGCAAAGCACTTCAGTAGCTAATAATTATACAATGCTTATTATGTGCAAGGAACAATGCTAAACACTTTACAATTATTAATACATTTGATCCTTACCATAACCTTGGAATGTAGGTGCTGTTGTTATTCCCATTTAACAGATGAGGAAACTGAGGCAAATAGAAATTAAGTGACTTGTCCAGTGTTATACAACTAGTGTCTGATGGTAGATTTGAACTTTGTTTTCTGACTTCAGGACCAACACTCTCTATTGTGGCATCTATCTGCTTGCATGTGCATATGCATGGACACACATGCACACTCACACACCATGCATAAGATTAGAAAAAAATCCAATAATATGGTTAGACAGAGAAGGCCCTTTTCCTGGTTTTATCTTTGTCTCATTGCTATTTTTTTCCCAAACACCTGCTCATCCACATGAGTCAATGAAAGAAATTTAGCATTGAAAAACTGGGGAATGCTGAACCCCAAAGTTCTTTGAAGTTATTGAGTGCAAATCTTTCAGATGGTTAAAGACGTGGCATAGTTGAGGGTTTACAGATTAAAATGAGATTTAGGGAATGTTCACTCTAAATCAGGGTGAGGCTTTTGAAACAGACATCCAAATCCTTGGACCAAGAAGCTTAGTCCAAAGACAAAACAGATTTAACTACTGAGATATTTGACTGGAAGTGTTTCTGTTTTTTGTTCTAAAGGGATTGGCACTTGGGGTGGAAAATTTCATACTAGAAATGAGACTTTAAAATCACTGATACTGATATTAATGGTTACTTTGTAAAAGTACAAGAAGGCTCCTCACCTCTCCTTTTCCTTAGGCTATTACTGGTCATATGGATGAGGATGACTGCTTTCTTAAAAGAGCAATTAAAATGTCTCTGGCCTTTGAACTGAAAGAAAATTGTAGAGCCCATTCTTTTTAGGAGAAAAAACTAGGTAAAGATATCAAATGAGGTCAGAAATGAGGTACAACTGTGTACCCAAGTGGAGCCCCACAACACTCCACCCCGACCCCCATCCTGCCTCCACTTCCCCTATTGTTGGTGGGTCTAGTGATTCAGTGTCCAATGAAAGAGCATTTGGCATAGGCTGAGTAAGACAGGAACCAGCAGAAGAAAAAAAAAAGTCCATCAAGAGCAGTGTCATGATATTACCAGAATATCAACAGTTCTAAAAATTTAGGGTTATAAGTTGTTTCCCCCTCATACATGTGGCTTGGACATTTGTTTTTCCCACTTGTTTTCTTCTCCATATGTATACCCTGATCTCTTAGTTTTCACCTGTGTATAACCTCCATATTTGCTACCCTCCTGTAACCAAGCTTCCCAGTGATGGTGTATGTATTTGTGGCAGAATAAGCCCCAGATTTATGGGGGAAATGTTTTGTTGTTACTATTCTTACTAAGCCAATTCTTTCAACTAATTGTATCCTCTGGCTGACTATTAAAGCAAAGATATTAGTGGGGGCCTGTGAGCTATTCTTTTGAGTGGTTACTGACCCATGTAGGACCTTGCAGTAGCCTTTGATTTGCTGTCTCTGACAAAAACCCTGCTGAACGAACCAGCCAGAATCCACCACTGCTGGTGGATCATTTAGTATATGAAATCTTATCCTAGGATGCATAGACATTTCAGGGAATATATGAATTTGAAAGAGAAAAACTATATCTTCTCTGTGGAACCTGGCTGCTGCTGGTGGTGTTATTATTTGTTCCTTTTTTCTTTCCTTTCCTTTCCTTTCCTTCCTTCCTTCTTTTCTTTTCTTCTTTCTTTCCTCCCTTCCTCCCTCCCTCTCTCCCTCCCTCCCTTTCTCCCTCCCTCCCTCTCTCCCTTCCCCCTTCCCCCTTCCTCCCTCCCTCCCTTCCTTCCTTCCTTCCTTCCTTCCTTCCTTCCTTCCTTCCTTCCTTCCTTCCTTCCTTCCTTCCTTCCTTCCTTCCTTCCTTCCCTTTCCTTCCCTTTCCTTCCCCTTCCTTTCCTTCCTTTCCTTTCCTTCCTTTCCTTCCTTTCCTTCCTTTCCTTCCTTTCCTTCCTTTCCTTCCTTTCCTTCCTTTCCTTCCTTTCCTTCCTTTCCTTCCTTTCCTTCCTTTCCTTCCTTTCCTTCCTTTCCTTCCTTTCCTTCCTTTCCTTCCTTTCCTTCCTTTCCTTCCTTTCCTTCCTTTCCTTCCTTTCCTTCCTTCCTTTCCTTTCTTTCCTTTCTTTCCTTTCTTTTCTTTCTTTTCTTTCTTTTTTTTGCTGAGGCAATCGGGGATAAGTGACTTGCCCAAGGTTACACAGCTAAGATGTGTTAAGTATCTAAGGCCAGATTTTAACTCAGCTAAAGAGTTTAAGGCTGGTGCATTGCCTAAATGCCCCCTTATTTCTTACTTTTGAAGAACAGTGACATTATAGGGTAATATCTTGATCTGTGTGTGAATTAGATTTAAGTGATATAGAGTTGCAAAAAGTTGTCAACCTCACTACACATCTTCCTGAGTCATTGAAGTTCAGTGAAAAGACAAAAGTCAGAATGATTGGCAAGATGACCCAGGATGCTGTGGATTATCTTGGTACCTTTGATGTCTGACCAAGCTCTAAGTATTCCTGCTTTCATGGCTATTGGAACACTCATTCTACCAGTGGGAGTTTTAAAGTGCTTGGAGTAGACATCCCCCTAACTTACCAATAGGTTTGAAGCCTGTAAATTGCCTTCAACCTGATTTAGTCCATCTGTAAAGACAATTTTACTGAGGTATAGCCTCTAATGCTATAGGTTCTTGAAACGATAAGTGTTACATATGGGTAAGTAGACTTAAGTTTCAACATAGAGGTAAATATGACTTCATAGTTATTACTGAAAGTTGGTGGGATGGAACTGAAGTCAGAAATAGGTCAATAAGAGGATGTATTTTATTTAAAAGAATCATTTCTGGTTAAAAAAAAGTCTGAATATCACCATGTGTCAAGAAGATCTATTCCTGTGTCACAGTCTATAAACTAAAGAAGTTGAAACTGAAAGCATTTGGGTAAAGATAAAAGGAGATAGAAATGAAAGTTACTTTTTTTTTGGTAGTATTCTACAAATTCCTTATCCTTAATTCTTCCCCCCCCACTCTTACTTCCAACAGATATTTTATAAAATATCTAATGGTTAAGGTTAGTTGTAAATTATGAAACTGGCAGAAAGAAAGGGTATAATTGTGAAGGAAGACTTTCAATTATCTAGACATATACTGAAAGCTTTTTTTTTTTTCACTAAATGTATAGAATTTGATATAATCTTCAGATACCTTGCCAACAATTTTAACTCTCCATAGAGGAACTTATATTCTAGATCTAATTCTGTCTGGAAAAGAAGAACTATTTGATAATATAAAAGTAATAAGAACTTTGGGAGAAAGTAACCATGTTGTCTTAGTTTTTGTGATAATCAAAGAAGGGAACTTTTGGCATAGTCAAATTTTAGGAGAGCAGTTTTTAAGAAAATAGATTTCAAAAATAAAATCCACGTAATAATAGGGCTAAGTTCATGACTTGATTTTAAAAAGTAAAAAAGGCACAAGATAGGCTGTTCTAAAAAATGAAATTCAATCTGTATAATTTTGAATAATCCCAATAATGAAACAAGGAGGGGTCATTTAAAGACACTGATGCAATTACATAATTCACAATCAAAAAAAGAAAAACATAAAATATTAAGGGGGGGATATAATTAAGGACAAATTTGAATGGTCCAAGCTAAGAATAGTTTTAGCAGCATTAAATCTAATCATTTAATTTAAACAATATTTACTAAATGCTTTAACATCATGGCCCCTAACTCTGAGAATCTTGTAATTTTATAACCTGGTGAAAAATCAGGAAAGGAACCACCAGGAAGTTTTTGAATTGTTATTTGCAGGAAGTTATTTGCAGTTATTGAGTCCAAGCCAAGTTTTCAGCCAGCTGGCTGGTCCATCTTTGAAGCCTTAAGAAATGATCTTTAAGACCCAGATAGACAGTAACTGAAATAAGAATTGATACCTCATTAAGCAGTGAGGGTATATTTGAGCATGACCTTGTTGAGAGCAGTTCTATGGAAAAACTGTGCTAAGTTTGAGCCCATTCTCTCTAGAGAACAAGGAAGTAGAGTGTGCTTTTACATGTTGAGTGAAAAATGTTTATAGCTCTTACATAGTTCTTATATAGTTCTGTGCTACATCTTTGAAGTAGCGATCTCTTTTAGACAGTTAGGTGGTACAGTGGATAAAACCCTAGGCCTGGAAAAAGGAAAATATGAGTTCAAATCTGGCCTTGAACACTGACTAGCCTTGTCATTTAACCTTTATTTGCTTCAGTTTCCTTAGCTATAAAATGGGGACAATATTAGCATCTACTTTGTAGGGTTGTTGTGGTAATCAAATGAGATAATTATAAATTATTTAGCACAGTGTCTGGCACATAGTAGGTGCTATATAAATGTTTATTCTCTCCCTTTTCCTTTGCTTGAAGTGAAGGCAGTAAAGATACCTCAATTCCTCAGGGGGACTCTGAAAGAGAAATATAGCCAGATTTAGCACAGTTTTTCCATAGAATTGTTCTCAACAAGGTCATGTTCAAGTATAGCATCATTGTTTGATAAGTCCTCATCTCTTATTTCAGCTACTGCTCATTTGAGTCTTTAAGTAGCTAAAGAATTCTTCCATAAATGGTAGGATGCCAAACTAGGTCCTCTAAATCTGGGGTTAGTATTTGTTTTCATTGTATCAAGTTGTTGCCTCAAACAATGGGACCAGATCAAAAAAAAATCTACCTGATCTTCATCATGTTATAGAAACTCCCTGTGAAACATTTACAGGGCAACATGGACAAGAATCTCACAAGATTTTTAAAAATGTGACTAAGTTGCAGTTTTCCCTATTAGAAGTAGATACATATCCATCAATGCTTAGGAAGCATCTTCCTTATTAGGAAATTCACTAGGGTGCAGGGAGAAGGAGGAGCTATTAACTCAAGTGTCTAGGGGCTGATGAACCAACCAGGCAGGGTTAGGGAAACCAGAACACCTGATTCAGATATATTCAGGGAAAGCCCACATGATTGTGGAGATTGTGAGTTATATAGCTTCTCAAATCAGAATCCTCAGTTGAATAGTTGAGAAACATTTCAAAATGTCTCCAAGTCTGCATGCAGGGCGAGATGTGGCTAAGTACCAGAAAAAGACAGGGAAGTGACAGGCCAGAGGGAGACTCAGAACTATCCAGACATGACTCCACTTCCATTAGATTTCCCCAGGAAAACAAAGTCTACCGAGACTCAGAAAAACGTGACTTTCATAGGCGAGAGAGAGGTTCAGGGCTCCCATAGGCAATTATTCACCACAAGCCTCTCTCTCCTTCATTGCACTCCAGAGTTTTTGGGATTCTAGGGATGCACCAATCATCTACATATTTCTGTGCTCCATACTTCTCTGTTGCCCATGTTAATGCCATTTGCTTCCCTCTATTACAACATAGACATCTGAGTCTCAGAGAAACAATCTGGAGTACACCAGCTGTGGATGGAAAAATAAGGGAGGAATTGAGAGTAAAAGAGGGAGTGATTCTGCTTGTCCTCCTCAGCATGCCATTGCTAATATTAATAGTAGTCATTTACATTGTGCTTGGAGATTTTAAGGGATCCTTTAAGGGCATTGGCCCATGACAAGCTCATGAGGTATCATCATAATAAGTATCTCTATTTTACAGAGGAAAATAGTGAGGTTCCAAGAAGAAAGACTTGCCCATGATCCCATGACTCATTTCAGAAGATTCAAACTCTTCACTCATTTTTTCCACTACTTTGCTCTTTCATTCCATTTCTAGATGATGTTGTTCAGTCATTTAGGTCATGACCTAATTGGAGGTTTTCTTGGCAAAGATACTGGAGTAGTTTGTCACTCCCTTTTCCAGTTCATTTTTGCAGATGAGCAAACTGAGGCAAAGAGAGTTAAAGTGACTTGCCCAAGATCACACAGATAGTATCTGAAATCACTTTTGAACTCAGGTCTTCCTTATTCCAGGTCTGCTGCTTATTCACTTTATAGGAAGAGGACACAAAAAGAGGGTTATTGTATTTGATCTGTAGATGACACCAAACTGGTGGGAATAGGCAAAGACTCTGAATCTAGAAAGATTTTGAAAAGTTTAATAATGATAATAATAATAAATCCAAGTATCTGAGTAGTCCTTTTCATATATTATATCATTCTATCCCCACATTTTGGTTGTTATTATTGTCCTGGTGGTGATTATAATCCTGATACAGATAAGGAAATGTTAAGTGCCCACAATAACCCAGGATAACATAGCATATATCTGAGGTAGGATTTGTGCTTAGGTGTCCTTGACTCCAAGGAGACAGCTGGGTGGCTCAGTGATCCAAGAGCTGGACTTGGGATCAGGAATACACGAGTTCAAACCTGGCCTCAGATTCATGCTATGTGATTCTGGACAAGTCACTTATCTTAATCCATTGGAGAAGAAAATGGCAAAATACTGCAATATCTTTGCCAAAAAAGCTCCATGGATGGTGTACTCCACAGTGTGTGTACTCCACAGGGTCCTGAAGAGTCAGACAAAAATAAATGACTGAGCAATGACAAATTCAGGGAATAAGTAGTTGAGGTAGGAGTCAAACTCAGCTCCCTTAACTCCAAATCCAGAACTCTTTCCACTGGGTCTTGTTGCTTGTAAATTCCTCTACATCTGGCATCTGACTTTAATTCCATTCTACAATGCTGTGTGAATCTGGACATATCAGTTAACCCTTAAATGGAGACACACTGGAAAAGGAACTGTGCAAACTGCCCCAGTATCTTTACCCCAATACTCCCAAAGTCCATGCATTATATAGAGTGTGACACAGCTGAACAGCTGAACAATAATAACAAATTCCTAGCTCTAAGATTAGAATTCTATCTCTAGATCAGAGCTATCAAATATCCAGAACAAATGGCATCCAGAATTCCTGAGTACAGCCCAAACTAGATTAAAATATAATTGTGAAAGATTTAACTAAATGAAATACAATAAAACATAGATAATGTTAATACATAGTTTTCTAACTCAATATGTGACTTGCAAGGATCCTTAGGTACAATTAAGTAGTCCTATTTTCTATTTCAATTTGACCCCATTGCTCTAGAATACCTAGTTGACTATGTATATTCAGCCAATTGTCATGAGAAGAAATTCAGATGGGATATTTTCTTTCTTTGTTTTGGCTCTTAGGTATCAGTGTAATATTTGTGTCATAGAAGGAATTTGGCAATACTCCTTCTTTACCTATTTTTCCAAATAGTTTACATAATATTAGAATTAATTATTCTTTAAATATTTGGTAGAATTCACTTGTGAATCATCTGGTCCCTGAGATTTTTTTGTGGGAAATTCATTAATGACTTCTTCAATTTCTTTTTCTAAAATAGGACTATTTAAGTAATCTATTTCCTTTTCTGTTAACCTGGGCAAGTTTTAATTCAGTTAGGATAAATGGAAAATCTTTCATTTGGGTTCACAAATCACCTTCACAAGATGAAGGAGGCATGCACAGATAGTTTGTGATGAAGAAGTTCTTCAGTTTTAGAGGAATTTAAATTCAATATATGCAAACCATTTAGTCAATAAGCATTTATGATGTGCCTACTATTGGCCAGGCACAGTGCTAAGAACTGAGGATGAAGAAAGTCAAAAATAACAGTCATTGTCCACAAGAAATTCATAGTCTAATGAGGGAGATAATATACAAATAATTATGTACAAACAATATACAGCCACAATAACTTGGAGATAATTAAGTCAGCAGTGTGATATGGTAGCCAACAAGAATGCTGATGTAGTCTTGGGCCATGAAGAAAAGTTCACTGTATTCATTGGACCAGGCAGCCAGCTGGCACAATGGATAAAGCGACACTTCCATAGTCAAATCTTTCTAGAGCCATCTTTCTGAGTTCAAATCTGGCCTTTAGACACTTACTGCTGAGTGATCCTCGGTAAATCAATTAAGCCCATTTGCCTCAATTTCTCATCTATAAAATGAATTCCATATAGAAATGGCAAACCACTCCAGAATTTTTGCCAGGATAATCCCAAAAGAGGTCACAAAGAGTTAGAGATGAAACAACTGAATAACAATATATGTTGGACTATATTTTAGCTTCATGTTATTTTTGATTAACATGTATTTATTTCATTTATTTCCTCATTCTCTACCCCTGAGTGAACAAACCCTTATATAATATATGAATAACCAAGCAAAATAAGTTTCCATATCTATCATGTCCAAAAATACATACTGTATCATTCTGTGTATTGACTCCATCATTTCTTTTTCTGGAATTGGATAACATGCATTATAATAGTCCCTGGAATTATAGCTGGCTGTTGCCTTAATCCAAGTTCTTGTCTTTCAAAGTGATTTATCTTTACAATTTTTAAATTGCATTAGTTGTTTGCTTGGTTATTTACACAATCTTTTCGGGTATCTAGCTAACATTCAAAAAGTACTTTAAGTTTTGCAAAATGTGTCAGAAATATAATTTCATTTGATTCCCACAACAGGGTTGTGAAAGAGTTGTTACCCCTATTTTACAGATGAAGAAACTGAGGCAGAAAGAGATTGAGTGACTTGCCCAGGATTACACAGCTAGCAAGTGTTTAAGGCTGATTTTGAATTCAAGTCTTCCTGAATCTAGGTTCAACACTTTAGTCACTGTATAACCTAGCTGGCTGGTGAGCATTGTATTAATATATCATAATTTTTTAACCTTTCTTCAATTAATCAGTACCCCCCTCAGTTATTTGACTTTTTTGCCATTGCAAAAAAAGCTGCTACAAATATTTTTGTTCATATGAGCACTTTTTTCTTTCTTTGGATTTTTTGAGATATATATCTAGTAATAGAATCACAGTATCAAAGATTACATACTCTTTAATGACTTTTGGTATATAGTTTCAAATAGCTTTCTAGAATTGCTGAATCTATTCACAACAGAACATTAATGTGTCTTTTTTTTCTGTAGCCTCTCCAATATTTGTCATTTTCCCTTTTTTTGTCATTTTTGGCAGTCAGACATGTTTGAGGTGGAACCTCAGAGTTGACTTTAATTTGCATTTCTTTAATTAACAGTGATTTGGAATATTTTTTTGGCTCCATATTTAAAAAGGACATTGAGAGATTTGAGATTGTACAAAGGAATATACAAACCAGGATGGTGAAGGACATTAAATTCCTAACACATGAGGATGAGTAAGTTTTACTTTCTTCTATTTCATTTTCAGGAAAAGTATGTTGGAAATTAGAAAATATGTCCAAATAATATCCTCTGTAAATTTATAATTCATAACTCTATTTTTAAAAAATAAATACAATCACTTAAACTTGCTGGTTCAAAGAATGAATATGAGGGCATCATATTGATTTATTTTGGAGTATTATTTTTTTTCCACAAAATATCTACCTAACTATAAATTTTAGTAGGAAATTCTTGTTATGAAATAAGTACTTTCATCTTTATAATAACTATTAAGAAAAATAGCAATTTCTTTTTTTAAGCTTAAACATTCCTCAAAGTACTTTGCCACAGGAAAGTCAGTATTTCAAAACAATCTTGAAATTTCCTATATTCTTATATTGCTATATAATTTTGGAAAAGGCCTTCCTATTATTGGGCAAGTTTCTTTGTTTTTAACCAAGTAGGTTATTTATATAATAACTAAAAAATCATGTCTCTTCTCACTGATTTTTTTTATAAGTGATTTTAATTGGTAAAAAATATGTTGTGTGTCCAAATTCTACAAGAAGTCATACTTTCATTTAAAAATTAATTCATTAATTATTTTGAAATTTTATCTTAAACATGTACTCTCATTAATAGGTTTTGTGAAGTAATAAATGTTTTCTAAATTATACTCAATAACATCATACATAAGTAAATGAGCATCTTTAACTACATTTGTTGCTTCATACATAAGCAATGCAAAATAAAGTTTACTTTAAAAATTAATTGACCTCAAATTGTCTTCCAACATATGAGCAGTACTCTTTCCTATATCTTCTGCAAGTGAAGCCATTTGAAATTGCTTTGCATATAATTTGCAAAGCTTCATTCTATAATACCAATAGATGAAGACAGCAACACCATCTCTCAAACTGAATTAAGCTGTTTGCACTTAGCAATTCCATAAACAATCTTATGTGATGCAAGAAATCCTCTTAATGTAACAGTTATGGATTTTTTAAAGCTAGGGTTTTTTATATGAAAATGAATAATACAGTGAAATATAAGTAGGCATGTGTAAACTAATGAGAAACAAGTAAATACCATGAAAATAATATAAACAATAATTACAACAATGAAAAAAGTATAATTTATAATCAAACTTGGTCCTAAAGAAGAACTATAAGAATATATCTCCCTTCCTTTTTTGAAAAGGTAGAAGACTATGGGTTTAGAGCACTATATGCATCACCAGACTTGTTTTATGTATTGACAAATGTTTCTGAACATTTTTCCCTCTTTATTTTCTTTTTTTATGAGGAATTGCTTTCTGAGTAGGGGGAGTAAAGGGGAATAAATTGTGAAGATATCAAAAATGTCAACAAAGATTTTTTTTCAAGAAATATTATTAAAAACATTTAATTTTCTCTGGGAAAAGATTTATTATTTTATTAACATATTCTGCATACATACCTTTTTATAAAAGAAAATTACATTTTTAAGGTCCCATCAACTTTTTTGGTTTTTTTCTGAGACTAGGGTTAAGTGACTTTTTCAGGGTCACACAGCTAGGAAGTGTTAAGTGTCTGAGACCAGATTTGGACTCTGGTCCTCCTGAATTCAAGACTCATGCTCTATCCACTGTACCACCTAGCTGTCCCAACTTTTCTTTTTTAACAAAATGCAATTAATTATTTTTTTTAGGTCTATATTCTTTTTTTCAGAAAACAAATTCCTACATTGGCCAGGTTAAAAAAAAAAAAAGTCTCAGTCTATACAACAGCTTCATCATCTCTTCATCTGGAGTGGAAGTTTGCTTTATCACCAGTCCTCTGGATTTTTTGGTCTATTTCTGTATTGATTACAGTTCTTGTCTTTTAAAGTTATTTTATATCTACATATGATGTTACTATAAATTGTTCTCTCAGTCCTGCTCACTTCACATCAGTTCATACAAATCTTCCTAAGTTTCTTTAAATTCATCTTCTTCATTATTTTAATAGCACAATAGTAGTCTGTTACATTAATATACTATAACTTGTTCAGCTATTTCCCAATTGCTTCTCTTCCTCCCAATTTCCAATTCTTTGCCACCACAAAATGAGCTGCTATAAATGTTTGTATGTGTGTATATTTCCTTTTTCTCTGATGTCTTCAGAGTATAAACCTAATAGCAATATCATTGGGTCAAAGACTATGCACAGTTTATTGACTTTTGTGATATTTGTGGGGCAATTCCAAATTACTTTCTAGAATGGCTGGATCAATTTACAAATTTCCCAACAGTGCATTAAGATATCTGATTTCCAACTTATATTAAATGATGCTGGGTGAAGTGAGAAGAGCCAGGAGATTATTGAACATAGTAACAGAAACATTGTATGATGGTCAACTACGATAGACGGCTCTTTTCAGCAGCACAGGGATACAAGACAAATCAATAGGCAATAGACTTGGGATGGAAAATGCCATCCACATCCAGAGAAAGAAATATGGAGACTAGATGTGGATTGAAGCATACTATTTTGACCCTTTATTGTCATTTTTCTTTCTTATGGTTTTCTCCTTTTGTTTTGATTTTTCTTTCCATAAGATGGAAATATGTTTAAAAGGATCATACATGTTTAATCTATGTCAGATTGCTTGCTGTCTTGGCAAGGAAGTAGGGAAGGAAGGGAGGGAGAAAAAAAAATCGAAACTAAAACTCTTATGAAAATGAATGTTGCAAGCTATTTTTACATGTAATTGGAAAAATAAAATACTATTAAGTGAAAAAAGAAAATAAACAAAACATTATTTTAAAAGATGCCTGATTTCTCACAGCCCCTTCAGCATTTGTAATTTTCCTCTTTCTGTACACTTTGCCATTTTTACATAGGAAAAGTGGTATTACCTGAGTTCAAATCTGTCCTCTAACACTGCCTAGCTGTGTGATCCCCCAATTATCCCCAATTGCCTGAGAGAGAGAGAGAGAGAGAGAGAGAGAGAGAGAGAGAGAGAGAGAGAGAGAGAGAGAAGTGGTACTTCAGAGTTTTTTTAAATGTGCATTTTTCTAATTATTAGTAATTTGGAGCATTTTTCCATAGGGTTGTGGATACTTTACATTTGTTCTTCTGTTCATATTCTTTGACCGTTCATCAATTTTAAAAATAGCTCCTGTTCTTATAAATTTGAATTTGTCACTTATATATCTTAGAAATCAGACTTTTATCTGAGATACTTGCTGCAAAGATTATTTTCTAATGCTTTTCTTCTAATTCTAGCTCTGTTGGTTTTGTTTTTGCGTTTATACTTAACTGATATTTACATTTTTAAGATTTTGATATTATTTCCAACTTAAGGATTTATAAAAAGCAAACATATCAGTCTTTCATTTCATTAGTAATAGGACTTGTGAATTCCAATGATAATACAATGGTTTTTATTTTCTGGATTTGAATTTTTTTACTTAGTGTTTTTGTATTTTCATTATTTAAACATTTCATTTGTTTCTCTTGTATCAGTTTTAGGTGCTGAAGTAAACTTTCTCTTCACAAGAAAGTGATATATTTATCTATTACAAAGGGATATAATTATGCCTATTAAAATTAGAGAGAATATAAGATTTAGAAAATTACATATAAACTAAATTGCTGAATTTTTCAAATGTTTATAAAAATTGTTGAGTTTTTTCAATTTTTAAAAAGTTGCAAGATGATTTGATTTATTTTAGGGATGTGTATGGAGAGCCAGCTTATGTTATATTCACCTCAATGAATGATATGAGATGTATAATAAATATCATGTTGTGACTCTAGTTCCAAAACCAATTGAAATGGAACTCTCTCCTCATTGTTAGAAATTAATGCCTTAAATCTGTGTGAAGGCATTGGAGTTACACAAGGAATTGGTGAGAATTATACTCCATTTGAATCTAGTTTAAGTCTACCTTCAAGTCTTCAGAAACTTCAGGCTTCTTGTTTCCAGAAATCATATGATTTAAAACTCTATTTCAGGTTGCTAAAGGGAGAATAAAGCTCAGGGAACAAGCAAATATGAAAGAACTGGCAGTCTCCATCATGTTCCTACTCTAGTTTGCTGTACTAAAAAGTCTGGGGGGAGTTCTCTATGGGTAAGAAATGGTACTCTCTTGGTTGAGCCATTACCTTGCTCCCAATGGAAGAACTCCTTTACTCTCAATTGTCCGAGATACATTTTCCTATGTATACTTTCTGTGATTTTTGTTTTCCTATTGACTGGATAAATGGGTTTCTTTGCTATCCACTATGTATGTTCATTATGGGACTGGTATTTGGTGGGAAAGGAGTCAAATCTTGGATAATAAGCTTGGCTCCTCCTTTTCCCATTATGAAGCAATAATTAGAAATTATCTTGAGCCTGATAACCATATTCCATAGATGAATAATATTTGATGAATATTACATGAATAATAATATTTAAATATGAATAATATTTAAGAATAATAATATTAAGAAGACTAGCTTCTTCCCAACATCATGCTTCTCCTCCTAAAATCTCACTTGGAGAATGGTGGGGAGAGAAGAAGGCCCTTCGAACCACTCAACAACACCCCCATAGTATATGTAAAGTAACAGCTCTTGATACAATGCTACTTTTAATTCTCATACAAAGAGTGTTTCACTTGACTCAACTCAGCTGTAATAGTAACTTATGACCAATGATGGATACGTGACACAATCATGCCCAAATTGGAATGTTGAGATTCAACATGTGCCAACTTAGATTTGACTTTGTTTGCACATGCCAAATAAGAAATAATCATTGTATTTGTATTCATTGTCAGATGGCATATCAGTCTTTCTTTTGCTGTTTTCATTGACAAAAGTTATTGTATTTATGTGGGAATTGTGCTAAAAAATACCAAATGATTCTTGTCATTGTTTTAGATGGCCCTTTGAGATGGTTCACATCCTTTACCCTGACAATTCAGGGATTGAGAATATAAGTGGGTTAGGAGGGAGGAAAGTCAATAATAGTAATAGCTAAGATTTATATATTGCTTTATATGTACCAGGCACTGTGCTAAGGCACTACAATTATTACCTCATTTGATCCTCACAACAAACCGAGAGATAGATGCTATTATCAACCCCATTTCATAATTGAGCAAACTGAGGGCTGAAAATGGGAAATGACTCACTAAAGATCACATAGGAAGTAAATGGCAGAGCCAAGATCAAACCCAAAGTCTTCTAAATTTGTACATGATGATGTGTTTAAATTACGTTCCTGTGCACAAATTATCATTGGGAAAGAGAATAACTCAAAGCTATTATTGTATTAGTTTATAAAGGACACCTAGTATGGAATCTCCTTCCACTCATAGGAATCAGAAATTTTTAGTCATTTATAGTCACAGAGACTTGTCTGGAGACATGACAGATTAAGTAACTTGTTTGTGGTTCCACAGTTAAGTGTTTCTTAGAGAGATGGCTACACACCAGGTCTTGTATCCAAGGCTGGTCCTTTATCCACTACACGATGTTGCTTCTTTAATTATAACTTAGCCATATTTAAAAATTTCAATATATCCCAATACTTCAAAATTATTGTTAACTCAATCCTAAACAAGCTTTATTACTAGTTCTCATGGATACTATTTTAATATATAAAAATTTGATCATGTAACTTTTCCAGCATTGGTTACCATCTGGTACTTAGGTGGTATCACTACTGAGAGCAATCACTGAAGCAATGGTATAATCATCTTTGTTGTTCAATCATTTCAGTCAAGTCTGACTATTTATAACTCCATTTAGTATTTTGTTGGCAAAGATACTGGAGTAGTTTGTCATTTTCTTTTCCAGCTCATTGTACTCATGAAGAAATTGAGATAATCAAAGTTAAATGAGTTGTCCTTGGACCCATGGCTACTAAGTATCTGAGACCAGACCTTAACTGAGGAAAATGAGAATCCCTGACTCCAGATTTGACATTCTATCTACTGTACTTACTTATCTGTATGGTATAATAGTATCCTTTGGCTTTTTGCAAGAAAGGGCAGCTTTAAGTAGATACCAATTTTAAAAAAAGGAGAGTGGAGATTCTTCAAGCCATAAAATTGGAGACCTAACTTCAATTCCTGGTAAAATTCTACTATGTATCATTTAAGGAATGTTTTGTGAGTATTAAGAAAAAAAGCAGTGATCACTGCCATACAACAAGAATGATTGGGATTGTAGATAAACTCAGAAGTTATTTCATTTTATAAGCAAGGAAACTGAAGGAAGTTAACTGACTTTTCCAAGGTCACAGAGATAATAAATGATATAAATGGATTTGAACCAGAATCTTTTGAATTAATAACTGCTGTTTCCTTACTTAAAACAAGAGCTTTGACCTAGATGATTACTAAGCTCTCCTCCAAATTCAATTCTATGATCTTATGCCTTTAATACATAGTCAGCATTGGCTTAGAGGGAGGTCTCTAGTGGTGTGCCCATAGCTCTGTCTGAGACTCATTTCTATTTAACTCTTTTTTTAAATCACTAATATGGATGAAAGTATAAATGACATTGTTAGTGAATCTTAGTAGCCATGGGTCCAAGGACAACTCATTTAATTTTGATTATCTCAATTTCTTCATGAGTACAATGAGCTGGAAAAGAAAATGACAAACTACTCCAGTATCTTTGCCAACAAATTAAATTTAATTCTGGTGAAAATGACCTTGGAGAATTTTATAGGGTTTTATCACACAAACCACTTGTGTATGGACAAGGCAATGGATGGCACCATAGTGCACAAAGCACCAGACCTAGAGTTAGGAATTCAAATTCAGCTTTAGAAACTTCTTAGCTATGTGTCCTTGGGCAAGTCACTTAATCCTGTTTGCTTGAATTTTCTCATCTGTAAAATGGCTTGAAAAGGAAAAGGGTAGACCATTCCAGTATCTTTGCCAAAAAAAATGCCAATGGGGCATGAAGAATGGGACAGAAACATAAAAGAACTAGGATGTTTCTCTTGGAAAAAAGATGTAGTGTGTGCATAATATAGGTGCTTTACAGTAGTTGAATGGATGTCACATGGGAAACAGCTTTGATGTGTTTTTCATGACCCTCAAGGGAAGAACTAATAATAATAGGTGGAATTATCATTTCACAGTGGAAGAAATCGCTGACTTTGGAATCAGAGCACCTGGGTTCATATTCTACCTCTGATGTTTCCTGTGTAATATGGGACAAATCACTTAATATGCTCTCAATTTCCTCATCTGTAAAATGAAAGATGTTTGACTAAATGGCTTTTGACATTCCTTCCAGATTGAGATTGGTGATGCTAACTTGCTGATCCTCAGTAATGTGACTTCTGATAGGTTCCTTAGCATAAGCATTTGAAAGAATCAAAAGGTGTTCTTAAGAACTCAGCCATTGTTGATGATGTGACACCATTGCCCAGCCCTTTGGCATATTTTGTGCCTTCAAATTTCTAGTACTTTGGAATACAGACCACTGCAGACGGCTCTCTCCAGGGATACACAGCACAGGAAAACAAACATAGGCACAGCCCCAGTCACCCAGGTAACCAGACTCCCCAGGGGTAGGCTGCATCACTTTTCCACAATCTTACCTGGCTCTCTCGATCTCCTTCCTATCAACCTTGGCACCTCTGCCATAAAAGAGCAAGTATAGGAATATGGGTCTAGAAGATTGGATCAGTTTTGCTTTGATTATACTGGATAGCACAGTCTCAAAAAAGAGAGAGGCTGGTACTCTAGTTTCCTTTATTCACATAACCTTCTGCCCATAAATCTTTTGCTTTGTGTACTAGAGGCAGATTTTGACTTAACAATTAGAGCTCCTCTAAAATGGAACAATAAGTTTTCTCTGAGTTTCTCTTTCAAGCAGAGCCTGGATGACCTTGAAGAAATGTTGTAAAAAGAGATTGTTCATATGTTACAGATTGGACTATGAGTCCTCTTAGTCCCTTCTAACTTTTGAGACTGTGATATTTAATGAAGTGCTTTACATTAAAAAAAATTTAATGATATATAAATTTGCCAGTTACAAGTAAAACTGGTTTTCAACATTCATTTTTGTAAGATTTTGACTTCCAATTTTTTTTCTCCTTCCCTCCTCCTCCCCCAAGACAGGAGGCAAACTGATGTGGTTATACATATACAATCAATTTTTAACATATTTCCATATGAGTTGTGTTTAGAAAGAGAAATCAGAACAAAAGGGAAAAACTACCAGAAAACAGCAAGAGGCTTGAAGCAGGAAGAACCTTAGCAGGTTACTACAATTGTTCAGGTGTTGTTAGGATTACAAGATGATAACTCAGGTTGTCTGGGCAATTCTCTAGTTCAGAATTCACACCTTTGTAGTCCCAATACCCATAATATAGTAGATACTTAGTGAATTTTTTTTTCCTGGAACAGAGTTAAGTTTTTGTGATTCTCTCTAGTATTGTGGTTTTTAGTTATTTAGATTTATGCAAAATTTCATCAAAATGTCCAGTTGAAAAAAAAACAACACATGCTTTAAATTGACCTTATTTCTTTGACAATGTCACTTCTGAAGATTGTCAAGTAAGGACTAAGAGAAGGGAAGAATGGGGGAAAATAAAGGTGGTCTACAAATGTTTTGTAATCTTGTGGTTCTCTCCCCATATGGTAGAAGTATGAAAATTACCCTTATACCTTTGCAGATACATCCAGCCCTGACTGACACCACCACCACCACCTCCTTGTTTATGGAGAGGAGAATCTTCCACAGAAAATAATTGTGTTGGTTTTAATATGCTTTATGAAGAAAAGAACGGGGTGATCAGCCAAGAACCTTATCGGAATGGGAAGTCTCTTTACAACAATATCCCTGGTTGCTGCAGATGCCTCTGTGCCCTCTTCATTAACATCGATAAAGGATTACAAGATGATAACTCAGGTTGTCTGGGCAATTCTCTAGCTCAGAATTCACACCTTTGGTTCGGACCTTTAAGGGGAGTTTACACTTTTGGACTTCTGAAGAGGAGTTTACATATTTAGAGGAGTTCACACCTTTAAAAGGAGCAAGTTCATTGGCTGTGGGAATTCTCATAGGCCCCATTGAGTTCTCACAGGCCCATTCTCTGGGAGGATAAAAAAGGTAGCATTGAGCCTGGATAGTCCGTCTAGTCTGGGATTGAAATGAGACGGCAATCTAGAAGGATAACTTAGAGACGATCGAACCTTAACAATTAATTCTGAGCTAGAGAATTGCCCAGACAACCCGAGTTATCACCTTGTAATCCTAACAAGATGTGAAGTGAAGAAGATTTGTACCAAGGTAGTGGTACAAATCTGGTATCACAGAAGAGAAGAGGGCATGTGAAAAATATTGAGAAGGCAAATCAGGACTTGGTAACTGTTTGGATATGGAAGGTGAAAAAGAATGAATCATTTTAGATGACAGATAAATTTCTATCTAGATTTCTTTCTTAAGGACCATGTCTCAAATCCAAATCACTCTGGCTCTCATTGATTGGCCAACAATAGGTCCCAAGTCAAACTCCACTTGGTTATTGTTGGGTCAGATTGGCTCAGATTGAAAATTAATAGCACTTGTTTCAGTTTTGGTCAGAAACCCTGAAGGTCTTCCCCTCCCAAATTTATATAGATACATAGGATATATATGGTGGGGTTTTTTTTTAATAGGTAAAAAAGACCATTCTTTGCCTCAATTCTTACCTAACCTTAATAAATGATTAGGTATTGCCTCAGTCAAACTGAGACCTGTTAAAAGGCCTACTAAGTCTTCTCCTACTGCATCCAGAGCCATTTACAGTCATCCTGATCTTTATCATGTCTCTGGAAGAGGAAGTGAGATTGGTGGCCATGCACAGTCTAAAACCAATTTAGTTGCATGTCATGGTATCACCTCCCTTGGTTCCCTTCCAGAAAGGACAGACAAAAATAATAGTATAATGTACAGTCTTAGAGTTTATGCCCAGCTCAAAACTTCCCCTAGTAGTATTCTTGGGGGGGGGGAGGGAGGGAGAAAAAAAATTTACACATTTTTGTTGTATATTTGGAGGGAATAGCAAGTTGTCCTTGGTAGATTTGCAGTTTCATGCATAATCGTCTTGGAATGTATTATGGAAATGCTTGTTTTATTCTGTGAATTGAAAATAAAATAAAGTTTTAAAAATTCTTTTACCTTGTCTCTATGATCTCTCTCTACCTAAAACCTACCCTCTGCAGGAAAAGGTCTTTACCCTTTCTTTCCTTGTTCCCATGGCTGTTAGTGTCTTCCCCACCCCACCCCATTCTCTACTTGGACTAAATCTTGTTTGTACTTTGTTATTTACCTATTATCTTCCCAACTAGAATGTAAATTCCTTGAAGGCAGAAATAGGGTTTTTGTCTTTCGTGGTATGCCCAGTGCTTAGCTGAGTACCTGGTACACAACTAATACACACCCATTTTTTGACTGGCTGCCTTCTTGCCTTTAAGTCTTAGCAACAAGGCTTCCTACTATTCTGCACTTATAACCATGTAGTCACCAATATGTTTTTTTTTTTTCTCCTAAGGCAATTGGAGTTAAATGACTTGCCCAAAGTTACACAGCTAGGAAGTGTTGAGAGTCTGAGACCAGATTTGAACCCATGTCTTCCTGACTTCAGGATTGGTGCTCTATTCACTGCTTCACCTAGCTGCCCCTCAATATGCTATTTTTATAAAGAACTTTAAAGTTTACAAATCCCTTTACATTTATTATCCTTTTTATGGTAGAGAAAACTGAGACTGAGATTGATTAAGTAACTTATTTGCCTGAGGTGAGGTTTGAACTCAGGTTCTCCTCAATTTAAGTCCATTACTATTCATCTTCCCCTGCCACTAGTATTACCTTTTGTCTGTAGGGGAAAGGCTTGTCTATCTAATAGGAGCATTATAGAAAAGGAGATTGTGAGGGCTGATTTCATTACAGAATTAACAAATGTAAACTGGGCTTGATCTTCCCAGTCTTCTTTCATCTTCAGATCATTTCATACCATTTCAAGAGCCATGTGGGAACTATTACTATCACATAAAAGGCAGTTCATTCATAGATATTAGAAATGCAGGTAATGTTTCTTTTCCCTTGAGGATAAGTCAACAACTTCCCCAGAAAGAACTAAGAAAATCTCTTAACTTTTCCATGGGAACTCCCTTGCTGTCTCACATCAAGAAATCCATATTGCTTTGAATTTAATTTCTGCCACCCAACGATGGCCACAAGCTGTCATCATGATCTCCAATGTCTGTGATACATCCACAAGTAAAGAACAAGTCACTACTCTGATTTCTGAAGGGAAAGAACAATCATGGATCTGACTTCCAAGCAGGGATAGGAATAGAAATGGCAATTTATGACCAATCTGTGAACAGTTAGGAAGCAACACAGTTGAGGTTACTTCAAAATGGATAATGTGTAAAGATACTGGAAACAATATCCCTAGAAATATTATTTTGGCTGAAAGTAAATGTTTTTCTAACTCCTTATCTTTTTGAAGCATCATTCATTAATTTGTGAGGGGGGTGAAGCAAGCAAGCTCCAATGACACCAATCAAATATGAAATATAGCAGAAACTAAAAGATAAACATTGAAGGCAAGAAAGGAGGGAGTTATGAGTACCTTATTTTCATTTGAAAAGGCCACCAAGAAAAGCAAGACTTAATTTAAACTTATGTTTCTAACTGCCCATCTATACAAGATTCCTAAAAGGGTGAAAATGTTTAGACTGAAACTAAAAAGTCAAGAGCAAAAGAATAAGCATTTATATAGTAGCTACTATGTGCTATGCTGTGCTGTCCTTTAAAAAAACATGCAAATATTATCTTGTTGCTCATAAATTAATGAATAGCTAACCAAATAGTGAGTATAATGGAATATTCCTGTGCTATTAAAAATGGTGGACAGGATTTTAGAAAAACTTGGAAATTGAGTAAATTCTTTTGCTTAAAAAGTAACTTAGTCTCCTGACTGACTAAGAAGGCCAGCACTGGGGGCTTGTAAACTAGTGTTTAGGAAGAAAGTCACCCACAAGGTAACCAGTAAAACATTAGGAATAGCCTGGCTTCTACTGATATATATTTGTTACCTTGAGTATTTTTTATGAGAGCTGGGGAACCTATTACCCACATTTGTGGAATCTAGATGAGAATATTTGGAAATTTTACTAGAAAAAGTCCTAATGGATTCAGTAATGTGTAAGAAGGTTGAAAAGGTAGGTTGGGGACAGGTCATACAGATGTTTAAATGCCAAGCTGGGGAATTTGTATTGGTTACTAAAGGTAATAAAATGTCACTAAAATGTATTAATCAAGGTAGTGACATGTGCATAGTTTATTTGCCCAATTTTTGTACTTATGATGAGTGCAACCGGTTTTCTGTCTCTCTAACTCTTCCAACTCCTGGTAGTATGCTACCAAACAACATTTAGCTGGTAATTTCAATTAGTTTTTGGGAAAATATTTATTCAAGTGAAATGGTAATAACTGTTGATGAAAAAATTTCTTCCAACACATTCTTATCACAAATACAACATCTGTAGAAGGAGTGGATTTAAAATTGGAGTATAATGATAGTAAGACCTCTTCTCTCCTCTGTTTTTCTGTGTGTGTGTGTGTGTATACATACATATATATGTATATATATATATACATACACACATATATATATATATATATACATGATACATGTGGCAAAAAAAGACACATAATTCTTGTTTGGAAATCTTTTTCTCTTTTTGAGAACTTTTGAAATACCCCTTAAGTGTAGCTCTTTTTTGGGCTCTGAGAATCAATTTCTTACTATCATCTATACCATTTATACCACAAAGGATCATACTTCTTGATTTAGCTCTTCCTGAGGTGACTATCACTCTGTCTCTGTTTGTCCTTGGTATATCTCTCTGTTGTTATTACATATACTTCTTCTATCATCATCTAAAGCCATGCTAGTAAAATCCATAGCTACTGCTTCTATTTATTTCCAATTACTGATAGGACTTCTGATTGCACTTCAGCATCTACTGAATATACAGGGCCACCTGAACAATTCTATCTTGAATACCCATTCAACTAAGACCAGGAAAGAACAAATACAAAGAGGCAAAGGTGGCTATAAGCTCTTAGCTACAAGTGATCAAACAGGTAAAAAGGAAGCCACCAGGGGCAGCTAGGTGACAAAGTGGATAGAACACCAGTCCTGAAGTCAGGAGGACCTGAGTTCAAATTTGGCTTCAGACACTTAATACTTCCTAGCTGTGTGACCCTAGGCAAGTCACTTAACTCCAATTAGCTCAGTTAAAAAAAAAAAAAGCAAGCCTCCTATCCCTATCTGATGCTCAGGACCACCTCTAAGCAATCCTGACAGATTTACGCAATGAATGAAAAAGAACAGAGGCAACTAGGTAGCAGAGGGAAAAGGACCAACCCTGGTGTCAGGTGGACCTGAGTTCAAGTCCATCTTTAGACACTTACTAGTTGTGTGGCTCCAGGCACTCTCAAATGCCTCAGCAAAGAAAAAAGTGGAAAAATTATGTACGTTACCCTTTTATATATATATATATATATATATATATATATATATATATATATATATATATATATATATATATATATATATATATATATATATATATATATATATATATATATATATATATATGTATATTGAGTTACAGCTCAGCCACCCAAATTTTCAATTTTTCTAGCCCAACATTAATTGGAAGATTCCTCAAAATCACTCATTGCAAACCCTTGAGTAAATATGGCCAGAAATAGGTTCACCCCAAGCTTTCATGTGGTCATTTAGGCTAGAATAAGGAAAGGAATGTCTATTTACACATAGCCTGTCCATCCCGTATGTGCTTGACAGCTGAGTGGAGGATGGATTGCTATTCCTTATATCACATGACATTCTGTGACCTATGCTTTCCTTCTCACTTCTGGAAACTATAAGCACTTTTCCCACTTCTCAATCTGGAAACTATAATCAAATTAATACTTCCATTGCTTGTCATCTGACACTTTTACTGTTCCATTACCTGTTGCAATGACTTATGAGACTAAAACGCCCTTCCCTGGACATACTTCTTTATGCATATCATCTCCACCTATTATTGTGTAAGCTCTTTGAAGTCAGGGAAAGCCGCATTTT